>NC_061099.1:2767718-2882701 GCF_015104395.2 Macrobrachium nipponense | reverse complement strand
CAGATTCTCTCGGTCGCTGGGAATGTAAACATATGTTTACTTTCCCTCCTGATTTGATTTTTGTACAAGTAACTTACCCAGCAGATATATACTTAGCTATAGACTACTTTCGGTCGTCCCGACAGAATTTCAAAACTCGCGGCACACGCGACAGGTAGGTCAGGTGATCCACCATTCCCGCCGCTGGGTGGCGGGGTCTGGAACTATTCCCGTTTTTCTAAGCCATAATTTCTCTGTCGGTTGAACGAACAACACCTATTGTTCGTTCCTCCATCTTGGATTTCAACTCGTTTGCCGAGAATTTGGATTGGTTTTTTGGTGACGTATTCTGTTTTTTCTCTGGCTTGGCATACGCTTAGTTGTGGACTGTTTTTCTACTTTGGTTTTGACTACTCTTTCACGATGTCTGTCGCTAAGGCTTCACCTATGTTTAGAGTTTGCAGTAGGGAAGATTGTAAGGTTAGGCTGCCTAAATCGGCATTAGATCCTCATAGTATTTGCGCTAAATGCAAGGAGAATGAATGTTCTTTTATTAACACCTGTTGTTGAATGCGAGAACCTTACGGAGCTGGAATGGAAGGAATTATCATCATAGTTGGAGGAAGCTTGTGAGAGATAGAGTGAGAAAGGGCTTCAGCTAGGTCATCTAGTAGATCTTGCTCCTTAGAACAAGAAGTTAACTCTCCTACTAACGATTTTCCCTTAGCCTCAGCTGCTTCTCCCTGTTCTGAATCCAAAGATTCTTCGTCAGAGAGGGAAAATGTAAAAGCTGCAATTAAGAAACTTCAAGCTCAGCTACGAGCTCTAAACCAAGGTAAGAGTGGTGATAGTGACTTGTGCAGTGTCCCCAGTGCAGTGGAGGGGGCGTCTGACCGTTCCTCATTGCGTCCTAGGCCTAGACCGCTTCCAAACTCCCAGGACCAGGGGAGGAGGAATGTCGAAAGCCGCAGGGAGGATGCAGAACATCCCCAACGGTTCAGGCGTCTCTTCGGCAGATCCTGTTGTTAAGTCCCAGGCTGCCTCGGATTGCTGCAGAAAAGGCGTCCTAAGGGAGTGTTTTCGGCCTCAGACTCTTCCTCTCCTAAACGAGGATGGAGTTCGGCCTCTCTTTCGCGCCCTTTGAAGAGAGCCTGAAGGCTCCTAAAGGAGACGCGGCTGACTCCAGCCCAGAGCGTTTTCCCGAGGATTGGCCTTCGGGACCTAAGAAGACTAAACAAGAGGAGCCTTCTCTTCAGGATCCTACGAAGAAGTTTTTGGTTTAATCTGCAAGAGCAGTTAGCTTCTCTCGTAGGCTCTTTTGCCAAGGACTCTACAAGGAGGAAGGATGTCTCGCTCCCTGTTAAGAGTTCCGCTAAGCGCCCCTCTTCGTATAGGAGAGAACCCTCACGATCTCCAGGGCGTTTATCGCCTTCGTCGAGAGACTCGTCTGATAGGAGTTTTGTTCTCCTGAGAGAAGAGACCTTTCGCCCTATAGGTGCTGTCTTCCCCGAAGCGCCCTCTGAGACGCCGTGAATCGAGCAGAAGTCTCGATCGGTTTAGGTTCAAGGAACCTGAAAACCGATTTAAGTATCAGGATCCTTTGGGTCTGCAGGACCAGGAGCCAGACAGGCGCAAAGAGGCAGCAAGACGCAAGAAAGGGCGTCAAGAGCCTCTTAGAACAGGATTCAGGACCGTCAGGATTCTGCTAGAAGGCAGGAATCAGGATGCTATGAGCCAGGACGCCATGAGTCAGACGCCAGGAGTCAGTCAGGGCCCCAGGAGTCAGGCGCCAGGAGTCAGGACGCCAGGAGTCAGGACGCCAGGAGTACGTTAGGTCGTCAAGTGTTAGGGCGCCAAGAGCCTGTTAAGCGTCAGGAATCAGGACGTGGGGATCTTTTCAAGCGCCCTGAATCAGGACGCCAGGAGCCTAGCAAGCGCCAAGAACCTGCGAACCTAGACAACAAGAGTCTAGTAGGCGCAAGAGTGTTTCCGACAGGCAGGAGCCTCACTCTTCGTATAGAAGTGCTTATGTTCCGCGCTCCCCTTCTCGGGTGAAAGGAGTTCTTCTCCCGGGAAAGAGCCAGATCACTCCAAAACGGTCTCCTTCTGTGGATCAGTTGGACCAGGTATCGGAAGACGACGAGCCAGTAGATGTGCCAGTTTTCTGACTACAAGAGACTTTCTCTTTTGCTGCTAAAGGAGTTCGGAGACTCCCTTCATCCTGCGGACCCTCCTTCACCAGGATCTTTGATGTCTAGCACTAAAGCTCTCAAGTCGTCTTCCTTCGTCAAGATGCGCCCCGCTCTTTGTATGAAAAAGGCATTAAAGACTTTTTCAGAGTGGTTGAACTTCCAGAAGGGAATCGGGCAAGACAGTTTTTTCCTGCCTCCTTCCAAGTTAACAGGCAAACCAGGAAGGTGGTACGAGACCAAAGAACCTTTGGGGGTTAGGCCTTCCTTCTTCCGCGGATGCGGATTTTGCTTCCTTCTTGTGGACTCTTCTAGGAGGAAGTCGTGCTGTCTGCTAAGGCAACTTGGGGCATGTGTGAGCTAGACCACCTTCTAAAGGGAAGGGCCTCTTTAAAACCCTAGAAGTCTTCATTTTATGGATTGGGCTTTGGGAGCTTTAGCGAAGAGAGCTCAGGACACTGACTTTGTTTCCATGGAGGAACTTTCGAGCGTCCTGGCTTGCCTGGACAGAGCGGTTCATGGACGGTTCCGTTGAAGTTGCCTCTCTTTTTGGAACGGGAGTATTAAAGAAGAGATCGGTCTTTAGCTCTTTCTTAGCAAGAGCAGTTATCACCTTTGCAAAGGACATCTCTTCTTTTTGCACCGTTATCCCCGCACCTATTTCCACAAGGAGACTGTTAGAGAGGTTTTCTAAATCTCTTACGGAGAAGGCAACTCAGGATCTCCTCACGCACTCAGCCAAGAAGTTTAGGCCGGCAGTGCCTATAGAGAAAAAAGAGAGACCCTCTTTTGTACAGCCCTTTCGAGGTGCCTCCTCTTCTAGAGCCCCTCTTAGAGGTCGCAGACCAGAGAGAAGGAGTAGACCATCAGAAGGTCCTTCGGGAAGTCTAGATGAGCAGGAAGTCCTCCAGACGAAAGTAGGCGCCAGACTACTCCACTTTGCCAAAGTCTGGGCGCAGAAGTGGGAGCGGACTCTTGGTCCCTCTCTATCCTGAGAAAAGGATACTTGATCCCCTTCAGGGAAAATCCTCCTTGATGACAAACTCCAAGGGAGTGACTGCAAGATACTCGGATCCGGTCCGAAAGCTTGCTATTTTGCAAGCAGTGGAACAGATGATTGCCAAGGAAGCGGTAGAACTGGTTCAAGATCTCCAGTCTCCAGGATTCTACAATCGGCTATTCCTGGTACCGAAAGCATCGGGGGATGGGAGACCGGTTCTAGACGTCAGTGCCCTGAAATTTCTTTGTATGGACCGAAGGAAATTTTCAATGGAGACGTCTTCCTCTGTTCTATCTGCTTCGTCCAGGGGACTGGATGGTGTCCCTGGACCTTCAGGATGCGTATTTCCATGTGCCAATTCATCCGGCAGCAAGGAAGTATCTGGGGTTCATGTTCCAAGGGAAAGTGTTTCCAGTTCCGAGCGATGTGCTTCGGACTTTCGACTGCCCCTCAAGTCTTTACGGACATCATGAAGAATGTAGCTTATTGGCTACATCTGGAAGGGATCAGGATCTCGTTATATCTGGACGATTGGCTAATAAGCCGCCCAATCGGAGAAAAATGTCTGGAGGACCTATTAGTTACTCTAAAGTTGACAAAGTCCCTAGGACTTTTAGTAAATCGCGAGAAATCCATGCTGACTCCCCAGCAGAGTATTGTCTATCTGGGGATTCAGATGGATTCTCGGGATTTTCTAGCGTATCCTTCGCAGGAAAGGAGAGAACGCTGCTTAGAAAGGTGTCAGTCTTCTTAAAAAGGAAAGAACATTGTTTCCGCGAGGGGAATGGATGAGCTCTTACTGGGGACCCTCTCCTCGATGGAACAGTTCGTTTCCTTAGGAAGGCTACACCATACGACCCCTTCAATTTTTATCTGAAGGAGAAGTGGGATTGGAAGTCCAACAATCTAGGAGATACATTTCCAATCTCGAAAGGGATCAAGGAGAATTATCCGTTGGTGGTTAGATCCACAGAAACTAAGCAAGGGAACTCTCCCTTCGCTTACAGAACCCTCGATCGCCTAGCGTTGTTTGCAGACGCCTCAGATTCAGGGTGGGGAGCGACCCTAGGTTCGGAAGAAGTGTCAGGCACTTGGGAAGGAGAACAAGTGTCCTGGCACATAAACAAGGAAAGAGCTAACAGCCATTCATCTAGCTTTGGTTCATTTCGAGGAAACAGGTCTCAGTCTGGGGATTCAGATTCACTCGGACAACACAACAGCCCTCGCTTATATAAAGAAACAAGGGGGACGCATTCTTTTTCCCGTGTACGAATCAGCAAAGGATCTGCTGATTTGGGCTCCAGGAAAGGAAGATCTCTCTCCTCACAACCGGTTTGTGCAGGGAGAGAAAAAAAATGTCCGGTCGGGCAGATCTGTTAAGCAGAAAGAACAAGTCCTACCCACGGAATGGACTCTCAATCCTCAGATTTGCCACAACTTTGGCATCTGTGGGGAAGGCCCAATATAGACCTGTTCGCGACCAACAAGAATCACAGATTAGAGACCTATTGCTCCCGATCTCGGATCCTCAAGCAGTAGCAGTAGACAGCTTTCTGCTAGATTGGACGGGCTTGGACGCATACGCCTTCCCTCCTTTCAAGATAGTAGGGGAAGTATTGAGGAAGTTCGCTTGCTCGGAAGGAAAACAAGAATGGAACCCTCATCGCTCCCTTCTGGCCGGCTCTCGATTGGTTCACAGAGGTGCTGGAGTGGTTAGTGGATTTTCCAAGATCGCTTCCACTAAGGAACGATCTTCTCAAACAACCCCACTTCGACAGGTTTCACAAAAACCTCCCCGCTCTAAGTCTGACCGCCTTCAGACTGTCGAAGGACTTGTCAGAGCAAGGGGCTTTTCACGAGAAGTGGCGAAGGCTATTGCAAGAGCCAGAAGAGTCTCCACTTCTAAAGTATATCAGTCGAAGTGGGAGTTGTTTAGAAGATGGTGTAAGGGAGAAAGAAAATATCCTCCTCCAGTACCTCTGTAACTGAAATCGCAGATTTTCTCCTATATTTGAGAAAGACTGTAACCTGGCAGTTTCAACAGTGAAGGGTTACAGAAGTATGCTGGCCTCAGTTTTTCGACATAGAGGAATAGATCTGACGAATAATAAAGATCTTCATGACCTTATAAGGTCTTTTGAGACCACGAAAGAACATGTAATCAAGAAGCCTAGCTGGAACTTGGATGTGGTCCTCAAGTTCCTAATGTCGGAAAAAAAATTTGTACCGTCTCACGGCAGCTTCGTTTAGAGACTTAACGAGAAAGTCATTATTCCTTTTGCGTTAGCAACAGAACAGAGAATTAGCGAGTTGCAAGCTTTGGAAGGTAAAAGTGGGGTTTAAGAAGGATTCAGCGATTTGCTCCTTTAAACCATTTTTTCTAGCAAAAAATGAAAATCCCTCAAAGCCTTGGCCAAGAAGCTTTGAGATAAAAGGACTATCTTCATTAACAGGTAGAGAACTAGAAAGACTTTGTGTCCAGTTCAGGGCACTCAAGTTCTACCTGGAAAAGAAGAAGTTGCTGAAAGGTACAGAAGAAAGTCTTTGGTGCTCTGTAAGAGATCCGAAAAGATCGATTTCTAAGAACGCCCTTACATACTTCATAAAAGATGTAATAAGGGAAGCTCACCTTAAGTGCGAAGAAGAGCATCTCAGGTTCTCAGAGTGAGAGCTCATGAAGTGAGCAGCCATAGCTACGTCTATGGCATTTCACAAAACATGGTCTCTTCAGGCTCTTATAGAGTCGACATTTTGGAGATGTAATTCGGTGTTCGCCTCTCGAATTACCTAAGAGACGTTAAAATTTTCGTACGAAAAGTGCTTTGCTCTGGGAGTGTAATGTTTTCGGCGAATTCATGCTGGGAGAAGGGGCTGAGGCTAATCCTTCCTATTTAGTTTAAGGCTTAAATTACTGTTTATTGTGGTTTTTGGTTTTTTTTTATTGGGTTAACTTGTCAGATGGGAATAGGAACCCTCTTACAATTCATAGATTGTAAACAATACTAACATGGTCAGGTGATCGGGATTGGCTTCAGTGCTCTTTGTGAATTTTTTTAATAACCTTAACTCTGTCATGTAAGAGGGCGAGTCTCCATTGATATGACAAAAGGTCAAGGCTCTACCATGTAAGTGGGTCAGCCCCCATTGGTACGATCCAGTATAGGCTCTGTCGCGTAAGCGGGCTAGCCCCCATTGACACGATCCAAAGAGTTATTCAACCATAGGTTCATTCCTCGTTGAAACTCTTGAGGCAAGCAGACTCATCGACAGTAGTCATGAAGTCTTCAGCCCAATCAGGTAGGAACTATGGATTATGTTATCCAAGAACATAGGTTGTTTTTTCCCTGTTTTTTAATGTATTTAGTTTAAGTATTATTTTGTTTTTAGCTGTCTCTTGCCCACCACCAAGGGTGCCAATCAGCTAAGTATATATCTGCTGGGTAAGTTACTTGTACAAAAAATGATATTGTTAAGATACAATTAAGTTTTGTACATACTTACCTGGCAGATATATACGATTAATGGCCCACCCATCCTCCCCTCAGGAGACAGTGGAAGAGAAATTATGGCTTAGAAAAAACGGGAATAGTTCCAGACCCCGCCACCTAGCGGCGGGAAATGGTGGATCACCTGACCTACCTGTCGCGTGTGCCGCGAGTTTTGAAATTCTGTCGGGACGACCGAGTCTATAGCTAAGTATATATCTGCCAGGTAAGTATGTACAAAACTTAATTGTATCTTAACAATATCATTTTCGTGTTTCATCGCCATCGATCTTCTGGGCCAACTTTTACAGGGAAGTACTGGATCGGTGGTTCGGCATACGCTTTTAATAACTTTTTAATAACTTTTAATGAATTAACTTCGAATTTTTTGTTTTCGAAGAATAGAGGATGTGTAACTACGAAGTTTTCGGTAGACAATTACATAGTTGCAAGAAAGGGAAATATAAATATTTATTCATGATAAAGTGAATAAATGTTAGAATTTGATTGAGGAAAATAAGGTAACTTCCATTGAGGAAGTCAGCATAGAACTAGATATGCTTTTTTAGAAGCTTTAATAGCTCTCGTTCTGACGAGCAGTTAGAATATTAACAGTACTAGTAGTGTAGTTTCCTCATCACCTTCTTACTTCACAGAAACTACAAATTCATTTGCAATTTGAAGATAAAGGAATGTAGCTCAAGATACGAGCTATTATAAGGTAAGAAGTGATTATAGTGTTCCCCATTGCAATAGAGGGTGCGTCTGATCGGCTCTTGTCTCGCTCCCAGGCCTAGACCTCTTCCAAGCTCACAGGCCCAGAGGAGAAGGAATGTCGAAAGCCTTACGGAGTTACAGAGAATCCACCGATCAGGCGTCCCCTCGGCAGGTTCTGTAGGACGTCCCAGACTGCCAGGGATAGCCATTGGAAAGGCATCCTAATTCAATGTGTTCCCCTTATTATTATCGTCTTGACGAATAAGGAGAAGAAACATTCAACGGCGTAGATTAAATGAAGATGCAAGATAATCTCGTCTGGCTATCGGAACCTCAGAAGAGACGGAGAAAGGAAGACATCATTCGATAACAGTTGCGGTAGAGGCATTGCCCTATCCGGGTTCGTCCCCCCGTACAGTTGGTTGGCGGGGGGGGGGGCTCTATCCATGGGGGTTTGAAATAGTTATTTCAATAAATTCCTCATCGGTACATGTATATGAAAATATATCTATTCTGAGAAGAACGAATTAGATATTAAAGAATATTTGTTGATCGAATGAATTATATGGATCTCGTTTAGTGATTACACATATATATATAACTTTTAAGCTTCTAGCTCCTTGGGCATGAAGCTCCGGTAACGAGGCTCAATGCGCCTTAAGCGCCTGAAGCACTATGAACCAGGATCTTCATCGGAAATGGAAGTCCTTCTCATTCAGAAGAAAGGGAGGGCTATGTCGAAAATGGAAGTATTGTCGAATTCTAAGCAAGAACAAATGTACAAGAGATCGGAACCTTCCGCACAAGCGGAACCTTCCAGAAGGCGGAAGATTCCAGATTCAAATAACCTTCCAGACGTACAGAACTTTCCAGGCGAGGATCGCCTTTCAGATGCTCGGAACTTTCCAACAAGAAAACTTTCCAAGCGCGATACGTCTGCTAGGATCCAGGAGTATTCTGATCACGATACTCCTCCTAGGCGCCAGGAGTATCGTGATCGGAACGCGATACTCCTGCCAGGTGCCAGGAGTGTTCCGATCACGATACTCCTCCCAGGCGCCAGGAGTATTCGGAACGCGATACTCCTGCCAGGCACCAGGAGTATTCCGACGAGCACGATACTCCTCCCAGGCGCCAGGAGTAGTTCGAACGTGATACTCCTACCAGGTGCAGGAGTATTCCGATCACGATACTCCTCCTAGGAAAGCGATACTTCTGCCAGGCGCCAGGAGATATTCCGAGCACGATACTCCTCCAGGCGCCAGGAGTCGGAGCGCGATCTCCTGCCAGGCGCCGGATATTCCGAGGATGAGGAGAAATCCGATCGCGTACTCCTCCCAGCGAGGAGTATTCTAGGCACGATACTCCGCTTAGCGCCAGGCACTTTCTCCTACAAGAAGAGCCTGGCAACCGCCAAGAGTCCTCCAGGCGAAAGGTGAAAGACATTCGAGGCTTCTCCTGATAGGGACGGGAGTTGTCGCACAGGCGGCCGTCGCCCTTGTCAGGATCGTCTTAATGCAATAAAGGCAAGAGCAAGTTCGGCTTTTTCCAGGCAGGGACTCAAGATGTAGCACAGGCTGCCGTAGCCCTTGTCAGGTTAGAGTCGGTACTGCTAAAAGCCCTTCACCTTTCGAAAGGAACGCTCTCCTCCGGTTGCTCAATCTTTCTCCCAACTTGAGGAATGGAAGATAGAGCAGAATTGTGAGAATTAGTTCAGTATTAGTAAGAGGATATTAAATCATTCTCCTTCTAAAAAAATAATGCAACCAACCATTTACAGAAAGAGGGCAATCGTTTGGAAGTTGAACAAGATTCGTACGAGCTCTCATTCATTGATTAGAGGCTCTTCCAGATAAGAAAGGCGTAAAATACGGACTTATCTCCAAGATAATAAAAGCTGGAGAGATTCTCTTCGATCCTCGGTTGTCATTTGCGATCTCTTTCGTCTAATACTCATTCGGATTATTGACGAAATGAACGAAGAGTAGTAATTTCCATTCCATTCTTTCTCTGCATGTCGGAAAGGAAAGAGTGTCGTAGAAGGCTTGCTGTATACGATTACTGAATGACAAGTCATATACGCATACCATAGTTGCCTTTCTGGTTCGCTACGGAATTATCTATATCCTTACAGGATTTTCCTAGTAAGGACTTCGCTTAAAAGGTTTGTTACGACAATACCTACTCAGCTTCGGTATTTAACAAAGGTTGTTGGCTTAAATTTGCATTATTGAGAGGCTTTCTTAGACTCGAGAATAATTTATTATATCCATTCATTGAAGGGAGTAAATGGCAACTCAGAATGAATGCAGCCAGGCAGTGAACGAGACGGCTGTAATTGTGAGCCAATCCAGTAGCATCCGGTTCTCGGTCGCGAACAGTTGGTTACATCTCTCTCTCCTAAGGGATCGAATGCTTCACCGTATATTCCCCCTACAATCAGGGACTTAACCACGAATTGAGGGGATTTTTTTAGGCAAACATGAATAACATCGTATTCGTTTTGCTAAGGATCTCTCTCTGCCTCGGCGAGGAAAGAATGTAGTAGAAAATTCACCTTAAGATAACGGTACGGTTAAGCCTTATGCACACTCCGTGGTTAATTACAGCGTTCCTACTATCCTTACAAGAGTTTTTGTACAAGTAACTTACCCAGCAGATATATACTTAGCTATAGACTCGGTCGTCCCGACAGAATTTCAAAACTCGCGGCACACGCGACAGGTAGTGTCAGGTGATCCCCACCATTCCCGCCGCTGGGTGGCGGGGTCTGGAACTATTCCCGTTTTTCTAAGCAATAATTTCTCTGTCGGTTGAAACGAACAACGACTATTGTTCGTTCCTCCATCTTGGATTTCAACTCGTTTGCCGAGAATTTGGATTGGGTTTTTTTGGTGACGTATTCTGTTTTTCTCTGGCTTGGCATACGCTTATTGTGGACTGTTTTTCGACTTTGGTTTTGACTACTCTTTCACGATGTCTGACGCTAAGGCTTCACCTATGTTTAGAGTTTGCAGTAGGGAAGATTGTAAGGTTAGGCTGCCTAAATCGGCATTAGATCCTCATAGTAATTGCGCTAAAATGCAGGAGAATGATGTTCTTTTATTAACACCTGTGTTGAATGCGAGAACCTTACGGAGCTTGAATGGAAGGAATTATCATCATATGTTAGGAAGCTTGAGAGAGATAGAGTGAGAAAGGCTTCAGCTAGGTCATCTAGTAGATCTTGCTCCTTAGAACAAGAAATTAACTCTCCTTCTAACAATTTTCCCTTAGCCTCAGCTGCTTCTCCCTGTTCTGAATCCAAAGATTCTTCGTCAGAGAGGGAAAATGTAAAAGCTTCAATTAAGAAACTTCAGCTCAGCTACGAGCTCTAAACCAAGGTAAGAGTGGTGATAGTGACTTGTGCAGTGTCCCCAGTGCAGTGGAGGGGGCGTCTGACCGGTTCCTCATTGCTCCTAGGCCTAGACCGCTTCCAAACTCCCAGGACCAGGGAGGAGGAATGTCGAAAGCCGCAGGGAGGATGCAGAACATCCCCAACGGTCAGGCGTCCCTTCGGCAGATCCTGTTGTTAAGTCCCAGGCTGCCTCGGATTGCCGCAGAAAAGGCGTCCTAAAGGAGTGTTTTTCGGCCTCAGACTCTTCCTCTCCTAAACGAGGATGGAGTTCGGCCTCTCTTTCGCGCCCTTTGAAGAGAGCCTGGAAGGCGCCTAAGGAGACGCGGCTGACTCCAGCTCAGAGCGTTTTCCCGAGGATTGGCCTTCGGGACCTAAGAAGACTAGACAAGAGGAGCCTTCTCTTCAGGATCCTACGAAGAAGTTTTTGGTTAATCTGCAAGAGCAGTAGCTTCTCTCGTAGGCTCTTTGCTAAGGACTCTACAAGGAGGAAGGATGTCTCGCTCCCTGTTAAGAGTTCCGCTAAGCTCCCCGCTTCGTATAGGAGAGAACCCTCACGATCTCCAGGGCGTTTATCGCCTTCGTCGAGAGACTCGTCTGATAGGAGTTGTTCTCCTGAGAGAAAGAGCCCTTTCGCCCTATAGGCTGTCTTCCCCGAAGCGCCCTCTGAGAGGTCGCGAATCGAGCAGAAGTCTCGATCGGTTTAGGTGCAAGGAACCGGAAAACCGATTAGGTATCAGGATCCCTTGGGTCTGCAGGACCAGGAGCCAGACAGGCGCAAAGACGGCAGCACGACGCAAGAAAGGGCGTCAAGAGCCTCTTAGAACACAGGATTCAGGACGTCAGGATTCTGCTAGAAGGCAGGAATCAGGACGCTATGAGCCAGGACGCAGGAGGTCAGGGCGCCAGGAGTCAGGGCGCCAGGAGTCAGGGCGCCAGGAGTTAGGACGCGGAGAAGGCAGGACGCCAGGAGTACGTTAGGCGTCAAGTGTTAGGGCGCCAAGAGCCTGTTAAGTGTCAGGAATCAGGAGCGGGATCTTTTCAAGCGCCCTGAATCAGGACGCCAGGAGCCTAGCAAGCGCCACGAACCTGACGAACATAGACAACAAAGAGTCTAGTAGGCGCAAGAGTGTTTCCGACAGGCAGGGAGCCTCACTCTTCGTATAGAAGTGCTAATGTTCCGCGCTCCCCTCCCCTTCTCGGGAAAGGAGTTCTTCTCCCGGGAAGAGCCAGATCACCTCCAAAACGATCTCCTTCTGTGGATCAGTTGGACCAGGTATCGGAAGACGAAGAGCCAGTAGATGTAGCAGTTTCTGACTACAAGAGACTTTCTCTTTTGCTGCTAAAGGAGTTCGGAGACTCCCTCAATCCTGCGGACCCTCCTTCACCAGGATCGTGATGTCCAGCACTAAAGCTCTCAAGTCGTCTTCCTTCGTCAAGATGCGCCCCGCTCTTTGTATGAAAAGGCATTAAAGACTTTTTCAGAGTGGTTGACTTCCAGAAGGGAAGCGGGCAAGACAGTTTTTCCTGCCCCTCCTTCCAAGTTAACAGGCAAACCAGGAAGGTGGTACGAGACCAAAGAACCTATGGGGTTAGTTAGGTCTGCCTTCTTCCGCAGATGCGGATTTTGCTTCCTTAGTGGACTCTTCTAGGAGGAAGTCGTTGCTGTCTGCTAAGGCGACTTGGGGCATGTGTGAACTAGACCACCTTCTAAAGGGCCTCTTTAAAACCCTAGAAGTCTTCAACTTTATGGACTGGGCTTTGGGAGTGTTAGCGAAGAGAGCTCAGGACACTGACTTGTTTCCATGGAGGAACTTTTCGAGCGTCCTGGCTTGCCTGGACAGAGCGGTCGTGGACGGTTCTGTGGAAGTTGCCTCTCTTTTTGGAACGGGAGTATTAAAGAAGAGATCTGTCTTTAGCTCTTTCTTAGCAAGAGCAGTATCACCTTTGCAAAGGACATCTCTTCTTTTTGCACCGTTATCCCCGCACCTTTTTCCACAAGAGACTGTTAGAGAGGTTTCTAAATCTCTTACGGAGAAGGCAACTCAGGATCTCCTCACGCACTCAGCCAAGAAGTTTAGGCCGGCAGTGCCTATAGAGAAAAAAGAGAGACCCTCTTTTGTTCAGCCCTTTCGAGGTGCCTCCTCTTCTAGAGCCCCTCTTAGAGGTCGCAGACCAGAGAGAAGGAGTAGACCATCTAGAAGGTCCTTCGGGAAGTCTAGATGAGCAGGAAGCCTCCAGACGAAAGTAGGCGCCAGGCTACTCCACTTTGCCAAAGTCTGGGCGCAGAAGGGAGCGGACTCCTGGTCCCTCTCTATCCTGAAAAAAGGATACTTGATCCCCTTCAGGGAAAATCCTCCCTTGAAGACAACTCCAAGGGATTGTTGACCGCAAGATACTCGGATCCGCCGTCCGAAAGCTTGCTATGTTGCAAGCAGTGGAACAGATGATTTCCAAGGGAAGCGGTAGAACTGGTTCAAGATCTCCAGTCTCCAGGATTCTACAATCGGCTATTCCTGGTACCGAAAGCATCGGGAGGATGGAGACCGGTTCTAGACGTCAGTGCCCTGAATTTCTTTGTATTGAAGAAGAAATTTTCAATGGAGACGTCTTCCTCTGTTCTATCTGCTCTTCGTCCAGGGGACTGGATGGTGTCCCTGGACCTTCAGGATGCGTATTTCCATGTGCCAATTCATCCGGCAGCAAGGAAGTATCTGAGGTTCATGTTCCAAGGGAAAGTGTTCCAGTTCCGAGCGATGTGCTTCGGACTTTCGACTGCCCCTCAAGTCTTTACGGACATCATGAAGAATGTAGCTTATTGGCTACATCTGGAAGGAGGATCAGGATCTCGTTATATCTGGACGATTGGCTAATAAGAGCCCAATCGGAGAAAAATGTCTGGAGGACCTATAGTTTACTCTAAAGTTGACAAAGTCCTTAGGACTTTTAGTAAATCACGAGAAATCCATGCTGACTCCCCAGCAGAATATTGTCTATCTGGGGATTTCAGATGGATTCTCGGGAGTTTTCTAGCGTATCCTTCGCGGAAAGGAGAGAACGCTGCTTAGAAAAGGTGTCAGTCTTCTTAAGGAAAGAACATTGTTCCGCGAGGGAATGGATGAGCTTACTGGGGACCCTCTCCTCGATGGAACAGTTCGTTTCCTTAGGAAGACCTTCACCTACGACCCCTTCAATTTTATCTGAAGGAGAAGTGGGATTGGAAGTCCAACAATCTAGGAGATACATTTCCAATCTCGAAAGGGATCAAGGAGAATATCCGTTGGTGGTTAGATCCACAGAAACTAAGCAAGGGAATCTCCCTTCGCTTACAGAACCCTCGCCATAGCGTTGTTTGCAGACGCCTCAGATCATGGTGGGGAGCGACCCTAGGTTCGCAAGAATGTCAGGCACTTGGGAAGGAGAACAAGTGTCCTGGCACATAAACAAGAAAGAGCTAAACAGCCATTCATCTAGCTTTGGTTCATTTCGAGGAACAGGTCTCAGGTCTGGGGATTCAGATTCACTCGGACAACACAACAGCCCTCGCTTATATAAAGAAACAAGGGGGGACGCATTCCTTTTCCCTGTACGAATCAGCAAAGGATCTGCTGATTTGGGCACAAGAAGGAAGTCTCTCTCCTCACAAGGTTTGTGCAGGGAGAGAAAAATGTCGGGCAGATCTGTTAAGCAGAAAAGAAAACAAGTCCTACCCACGGAATGGACTCTCAATCCTCAGATTTGCCAACAACTTTGGCATCTGTGGGGAAGGCCCAATATAGACCTGTTCGCGACCAACAAGAATCATAGATTAGAAAACCTATGCTCCCCGATCTCGGATCTCAAGCAGTAGCAGTAGACAGCTTTCTGCTAGATTGGACGGGCTGGACGCATACGCCTTCCCTCCTTTCAAGATAGTAGGAGAAGTATTGAGGAAGTTCGCTTGCTCGGAAGGAACAAGAATGACCCTCATCGCTCCCTTCTGGCCGCTCTCGATTGGTTCACAGAGGTGCTGGAGTGGTTAGTGGATTTTCCAAGATCGCTTCCACTAAGGAACGATCTCTCAAACACCCCACTTCGACAGGTTTCACAAAACCTCCCCCGCTCTAAGTCTGACCGCCTTCAGACTGTCGAAGGACTTGTCAGAGCAAGGGGCCTTTTCACGAGAAGTGGCGAAGGCTATTGCAAGAGCCAGAAGAGTCTCCACTTCTAAAGTATATCAGTCGAAGTGGGAGTTGTTTTAGAAGATGGTGTAAGGGAAAGAAAATATCCTCCTCCAGTACCTCTGTAACTGAAATCGCAGATTTTCTCCTATATTTGAGAAAAGATTGTAACCTGGCATTTCATACAATCAACTTACCTGTCAGATATATACATAGCTAAGACTCCGTCGTCCCCGACAGAAATTCAAATTTCGCGCCACTCGCTACAGGTAGGTCAGGTGATCTACCGGCCTGCCCTGGGCGGCAGGACTAGGAACCATTCCCGTTTTCTACTCATATATTTTCTGTCGCCGTGGTATCAACATCGTTGCTGCACCTCTTGACTGGAATTTGCTTTTCTAAGCAATTGATCATCTTTTTGTGGACTTTTGTGACGTACCTGGATCGTTGTTTTGGCATTCGCTACTGTGGACTGGATTTGGTTGGACTTGCTTTTGAATTTTTCTTCAGAATGTCTGATTCAAGTGTTTGTGTGAGAAGTGTGTGAATGTAGGCTGCAAGGTGAGGATACCGAAAGCTTCGGTTGATCCTCACACTGTATGTCGCAAATGTAGGGGTTTTGATTGTTCTATTTCTAACACCTGTCATGAGTGTGAGAGGTTGAATGTTGAGGAATGGAAGACTCTAACTTCTTACTTGAAGAAGTTAGAAAGGGATAGAGTCAGAAGGGCTGCATCTAGATGGCGGGTAGTAGTACAAGGCCTATTGAGCCTTTGGATAATTCTAACTCTTCTCTTAATTATGATTCTGTATCAGGACCCTCACTGGCCGTACATTCAGAACTGAAGGCTACTCTTCACAGGATGAGATCCAAAATGGCTACCATGAAAGGTAAGGATGAAAGTGATTTTAGTGAAGTGAGTGTCCCCCAGTGTTGTGGAGGGGGCGTCTGACCGTCTCTGCGACGCTCCCAGGCCTAGACCTCTTCCAAGCTCCCAAGCCCAGAGGAGAAGAAAGTCGAAAGCCGTACGGAGGTTGTGGAGAATTCCCCCCGGGTCAGGCGTCCCTTCAGCAGGTGCTGTATAGACAGCCTGCTCAGGACCGCTATCGAAAAAAGCGTCCTCAGAGAGTGCTTCTCTTCGTCCGCTTCTCCCTCTCCTAAACGAGGGTGGAAGGCTTCGGACTTGTCAGGCCCCTGAAAAGGCACTGGAGAGATCCTGGTTTGGATTCAAGCCCAGAACGCTTTTCGGAAGAAGCGCCTCCTTCTATCAAGAAGGCGAAGAGGGTTTTGCCGTCCCATGATGGGGGCAACACGCCTTCGAGGTCTCCCTCTCCCGTTCAAGAAGACGCAGGAGAAGCGTCCAAGTGGATCATTTTGGCGGTGCAGGAACAGCTTTCCGCCTTAGTAGGAGTCCTTTCGAAGGATCCTCCTCGTAAGAAAGACGTCAGACTGCCGGTCAAGAAGACTCGTCTTCCTTCTCCCACCAGGAGTGAGGCTCCTGTGAGACGTGAGTCTTTTGAGAACTCAGATAGAGACTCGTGGGAAGATTTTGATTCGCCAGGCAAGCGCCTCGCGCCAGCCAAGCGCGAGGCGTCCTACAAGCGAGAAACGCATTTCAGACGAGAGGATTCTCCCAGATGGGATACGTCTGCCAGATCAGCAGCTTCAGCCGAGCGCGAGGTAACAACCAGGCGTGAGCATTCATCCAAGCGTGAGGCTCCAGACAAGCATCTGTCACGCAAGGATGTGACATCAGGAAGACGCGAGACTTCAACAAGGTACGAGGCGTCAGTCAGGCGCGAGACTTTTGAGAGGCGCGAGGCACCAGTCAGGCGCGAGGCGCCAGTCAAGCGCGAAGAATCAGTCAGGCGCGAGACGCCAGCCAAGCGCGAGGATCATGCCAGGCGCGAGGCGCCAGCCAAGCGCGAGGAGTCAGCCAGGCGCGAGACGCCAGCCAAGCGCGAGGCGCCAGCTAGGCGCGAGGCGCCAGCCAGGCGCGAGGCGCCAGCCAAGCGCGAGGAGCCAGCCAAGTACGAAGAGCCAGTCAAGCATAGGAGCTCTTTACACTCTCTTAGCCCCTCTCCTATTAGGAGTTTGTCTCCAGTAGAGAGAGTTGTTGGACAAGAAGACCCGGAACGGGAAGTGGCCTCTCCTACTGATCCGATTATGGAAGAGGAATCAGAGGACCGAGTCTCCACGGTAAAGAAGGACTGTCGAACTACAAAGTTTTGACAGCTCTCCCTTCTCCAGGAATACGGAGATGCATTGATCCCTGCCGCTCCTCCTTCGCCTCGTTCTCTGTTTTCATACTCGAAGACTCCGAAATCGTCGGCTTTCTTGAAGATGAGACCGACGATTTCTATGAAGAGAGCTCTGCAATCGCTGGATAACTGGATGCTAACTAAGAAAGAGCTAGTAAGGACAGTCTTTTGCATGCCTCCCCTAGACTTACGGGCAAGAGAGGGATTTGGTACCAGACTGGGGAGAATATGGGTCTCACTCTCCCAGCTTCAGCGGAAGCTGACTTTTCCAGTCTGGTAGACGCATCCAGGAGACATAGCCTTCACACGGCTAAGATTACTTGGGGACTTTCAGAGTTGGATCATCTCCTCAAGGGACTGTTTCACATTCTAGAAGTCTTTAACTTCCTAGATTGGTCCCTTGGGGTGATGTCCAAGAAGGCTCATGCCCCTGAAGGGCTAGAACCGGATGTACTCCTGGCAATTTTGTCATGTATTGACAAGGCGGTGCAAGACGGCTCAGGGGAAGTTTCTTCCTTATTTGGAGCAGGTCTCTTGAAGAAGAGATCTGTGTTTAGCGCTTTCTTGACGAAAGCAGTGTCACATTACAAAGAGCAGCTTTGTTATTCGCCCCTAGATCTGATTTTCTTTTCCCGTCACAGTTAGTGAAGGATATTTCCCGATCTCTGACGGAGAAAGCGACTCAGGATCTTCTCCTGCAATTTCCAGGAAGAAGAGACCAGTGATGGTGGGAGAAAAGAAAGTGGCGTCTACTCCTGTTCGGCCCTTTCGAGGTGGCCCTCCCACTAGAGTTACCGCTAAAAGGAAAACGACCGAGAAGAGAGGTCGAGCCTCGTTCCGCCCCTTTAAAAGGGGAAAGTGAAGTGGCGCTCCTCCAAACACCAGTAGGTGCCAGGCTCCGGATTTGCGGAGGCCTGGACTCACATCGACACAGACCCTTGGTCGATGTCGGTTCTTCAGAAGGGATATCTCATTCCTTTCCTGGGACAATCCTCCCCTGACGTCAAACTCCGAGGGAATTGTCCGCCAATTACAAGGACCCTGTGTTGAAGGATACTCTTCAACAAATGGTGGATCAGATGTGGGACAAGAGAGCTATAGAACTTGTGCTGGATCAAAGCTCCCGGGTTTTACAATCGTCTTTTCTTGGTTGCGAAAGCCTCGGGGGGCTGGAGACCAGTTCTGGATGTCAGCTCTCTGAACAAGTTTTGTTCAAAAACAGAAGTTCTCCATGGAAACCTCTGCTTCAGTCCTGGCGGCTCTTCGCCAAGGGGATTGGATGGTGTCTCTGGATCTCCAGGACGCCTATTTTCACGTCCCGATCCATCCTTCGTCGAAGAAGTACCTCCGTTTCATGACGGGTGAAGGATCTTCCAATTCAGAGCCTTGTGCTTCGGCCTGTCGACGGCGCCTCATTTTGTTTTCACGAACCTTTTGAAAAATGTGGCGATATGGCTTCATCTGAAAGGAATCAGTATATCTCTATACCTAGACAACTGGCTTTATCAGAGCAAAGTCAGAGGAACAGTGTTTGGAGGACCTGACTGTGACACTAAACCTAATAAAGACTTTAGGATTACTCGTGAACCTCGAGAAGTCCCAACTGATCCCCAGCCAGAAACTTGGTCTATCTGGGGATTCGGATGGATTCTCGGGGTTTCGAGTATTTCCTTCTCAAGAGAGACTAGCGAGAGGTTTTAGAAAAAGTCTCTCTCTTCCTAAGAAAGGAAACGGACTTCGGCGAGGGAATGGTGAGCCTGTTAGGACCCTTTCTCGCTCGAGCAGTTCTTTCAGCTAGGAAGACTTCATCTCCGTCCTCTTCAGTTCTTCCCAGCAAGTTCGTTTGAAACATCGAAAGACAGCATGCCTCTCGGACGTCACTTTTCCCCCCATTCCAGATCTGATAAAACGACATCTAGAATGGTGGTTACTCCACTGAGGGAAAACAGAGGTACTTCCCTGGAAATACAGAGCCCAAACCTTGTATTGTTTTCCGACGCGTCGGAAAAAGGTTGGGGAGCAACTTTGGGAAAGAGAGAAGTGTCAGGCACTTGGAATGCTCTTCAAGTGTCCTGGCACATAAACTGCAAAGAACTGCTAGCTGTAACCCTAGCTCTAAAGAGCTTCGAACCGTTAGTATGCAACCAAAATAGTACAAGTTTGAATGCGGACAATACAACCGCTCTGGCATACATTCGGAAGCAAGGAGGTACTCACTTCGTATGCCCTTTACGAACTCAACGAGAGAACTGCTGTTGTGGACATCCCAAAGGAACATCTCTCTCTTGACGAGGTTCGTTCAGGGAGTAAGGAACGTACGAGCGGACAGGGCTGAGCAGGAGGAACCAGGTCCTTCATACCGAGTGGACCTCCACTCAGAAGTTTGCCTCAAGCTCTGGTCTCTTTGGGAACTCCTCATGTCGACCTCTTTGCCACGTTTCCTCTCGAGGAGACTGGAAGTTTTCTTTCTGTTCAGTAGTAGAAGATCCAGATCTCTAGCAGTAGACGCCTTCCTACTAGATTGGTCTCAGGTAGACGTTTACGCATTTCCCCCATTCAAGATTCTGGGGCAAGTACTCAGGAAGTTTGTGACTTCAAAGGGGACAAGAATGACCCTGATAGCCCCCTTTTGGCCAGCTCAAGAATGGTTTCAGAGGTACTGGAGTGGATAGTAGACTTCCCCAGATCCCTTCCACAAAGGAGGGATCTTCTCAGACAGCCACACTTCGAGAGGTTTCATCAAAACCTCCCCGCTCTCGCTCTGACTGCCTTTCGACTATCGAAAGACTTGTCAGAGCGAGAGGCTTTTCTAGTAAAGCAGCAAGCTCGATCGCTAGAGCCCGGAGAACTTCCACTATCCGGGTTTACCAATCCAAGTGGGAAAAATTTTAGAAGGTGGTGTAAGTCAAAGAAGTTGTCCTCCTCCAGTACCTCTGTAACAGAAATAGCTGATTTTCTGTTATTTCTGAGGGAAGAATCGCAGCTCTCCGTAGCCACGATAAAGGGCTATAGAAGTATGCTATCGGCCGTCTTTAGGAATAGAGGCCAAGATTTGGGAAACAATAAGGATCTGCATGATCTGATTAGGTCGTTTGAGACCAAGAAGTCTAGAATGACTTCTCCCCTAACTGGAATCTAGACGTAGTGCTGAAGTTCTTAGCTTCAGAGAGATTTGAACCCCTACATTTGGCCTCGTTTCGTGATATAACGAGAAAATGTTTATTCCTTTTGTCACTGGCAACGGCAAAAAGGGTTAGCGAACTGCACGCCCTTAGTGACAAAGTCGGGTTCAATATAGATTCAGCCATCTGTTCCTTCAAGGAATTATCTTGGCGAAGAATGAAAATCCTTCGAACCCCTGGCCGAGAAACTTCGAAGTAAAAGGATTATCGGGTCTCGTCGGCAGGGAACGGAGAGGTCTCTTTGCCCAGTAAGGGCATTAAAGTTTTACTTAAAGAAAAAGGAACAGTTGGGAGGTTCTAGACAAGGCCTGTGGTGCTCAGTGAAGGATCCATCAAGACCTATGTCTAAGAATGCATTAGCCTTTTTTGTCAGGAACGTAATTATGGACGCTTGCACGGACGATTCCTTAAAACTCCTGAGAGTAAGAGCTCATGAAGTGAGAGCAGTGGCGACGTCTCTCTCTTTTCAGAGAAATATGTCGCTGAAGAATATCTTGGAAGCGACATATTGGAGATGTAATTCTGTGTGCGCTCACTATTTGAAGGACGTGCGTGTGACCTATGAAAAATGTTTTCATTAGGTCCTATTTTGTGTCTGCGGGCACAATCCTGGGTACGGAGCTTACAACAATCCTTAATTTTTACTACTTATGTCTAATAGATATGTTCTAGACTTTCTGCTGAACAAGTGCAGTTGCCGCACAAGCGGCCAGTCACTTCAGTTCAGTAAGGAACTCTTGTGATATCTTGTAATAGATAAAATTTTTTTTTTGAAATTATTGTGTGCTTGTGCATTGTGGTTTGAGTTACGGTTGTTGCGAAGAGTTGGGGATAACTCTGAGCAATTTTTAATTAACATGGTGGTTAGGATCAGGTGGTCGGGATTGGTTGTGTGCTCCGTAATAAGGTGTGTTGTCATGTAAGTGGATCAGCACCCATTGACAAAGTCCTTTCAGGCTCTGCCGAGTAAGTGGATAAGACCCCTTCGGCAGACCCACAAGAATTCTTGGCCATAGATCACATATCTCGCTAAAGTTTCTTGAGGTGATCAGACTACGGGGAAAACACCCACGAAGTCTACCACCTATCAGGTAGGAACCAAGGTTTTTTAATTTATACCTACAACAGATGTTTTTTCCTGTCTATTCTAGTAGTAGCTGTCTCTTACCCTCCACCGAAGGGTGCCAATCAGCTAGTATATATCTGACAGGTTAGTTGATTGTATGAAAATGATATTGTTATAAATACAATCAAATAAAGTTTCACATCACATACTTACCTGGCAGATTATATACGATAGGGCCCCCACCCAGCCTCCCGCAAGGAGACAGGTGGAAGAGAAAATATATGAGTAGAAACGGGGAATGGTTCCTAGTCCTGCTGCCCAGGGCAGGCCGGTAGATCACCTGACCTACCTGTAGCGAGTGGCGCGAAATTTGAATTTCTGTCGGGGACGACGGAGTCTTAGCTATGTATATATCTGCCAGGTAAGTATGTATGAAACTTTATTGTATTATAACAATATCATGTTTCAACAGTGAAGGGTTACAGAAGTATGCTGGCCTCAGTTTTTCGACATAGAGGAATAGATCTGACGAATAATAAAGATCTTCATGACCTTATAAGGTCTTTTGAGACCACGAAAGAACATGTAATCAAGAAGCCTAGCTGGAACTTGGATGTGGTCCTCAAGTTCCTAATGTCGGAAAAATTTTGTACCGTCTCACGCAGCTTCGTTTAGAGACTTAACGAGAAAGTCATTATTCCTTTTTGCGTTAGCAACAGCCCAAGCGGATTAGCGATTGCAAGCTTTGGAAGGTAAAGTGGGGTTTAAGAAGGATTCAGCGATTTGCTCCTTTAAACCATTTTTTCTAGCGAAAAATGAAAATCCCTCAAAGCCTTGGCCAAGAAGCTTTGAGATAAAAGGACTATCTTCATTAACAGGGAGAGAACTAGAAAGGACTTTGTGTCCAGTCAGGGTCACTCAAGTTCTACCTGGAGAAGAAGAAGTTGCTGAAAGGTACAGAAGAAAGTCTTTGGTGCTCTGTAAGAGATCCGAAAAGAGCGATTTCTAAGAACGCCCTTACATACTTCATAAAAGATGTAATAAGGGAAGCTCACCTTAAGTGGCGAAGAAGAGCATCTCAAGGTTCTCAGAGTGAGGCTCATGGAAGTGAGAGCCATAGCTAGTCTATGGCATTTCACAAAACATGGTCGCTTCAGGCCCTTATAGAGTCGACATTTTGGAGATGTAATTCGGTGTTCGCCTCGAATTACCTAGAGACGTTAAAATTTCGTACGAAAAGTGCTTTGCTCTGGGAGCGTATGTTTCGGCGAATTCAGTGCTGGGAGAAGGGGCTGAGGCTAATCCTTCCTATTTTAGTTTAAGGCTTAATTTACTGTTTATTGGTGGTTGTTTTTATTGGTTAATTGTCAGAGGGAATAGGGACCCTCTTACAATTCATAGATTGTAACAATACTAACATGGTCAGGTGATCGGGATTGGCTTCAGTGCTCTTTGTGATTTGTTTAATAACCTAACTCTGTCATGTAAGAGGGCGAGTCTCCATTGATATGACAAAAGGTCAAGGCTCTACCATGTAAGTGGGTCAGCCCCCATTGGTACGATCCAGTATAGGCTCTGTCGCGTAAGCGGGCTAGCCCCCATTGACACGATCCAAAGAGTTATTCAACCATAGGTTCATTCCTCGTTGAAACTCTTGAGGCAAGCAGACTCATCGACAGTAGTCATGAAGTCTTCAGCCCAATAAGGTAGGAACTATGGATTATGTTATCCAAGAACATAGGTTGTTTTTTCCCTGTTTTTTAATGTATTTAGTTTAAGTATTATTTTGTTTTTAGCTGTCTCTTGCCCGCCACCAAGGGTGCCAATCAGCTAACGTATATCTCTGCTGGTAAGTTACTTTGTACAAAAAATGATATTGTTAAGATACAATAAAGTTTTGTACATACTTACCTGGCGATATATACGATTAATGGCCCACCCAGCCTCCCCTCAGGAGACAGGTGGAAAGGAAATTATGGCTTAGAAAACGGGAATAGTTCCAAACCCGCCACCCAGCGGCGGGAATGGTGGATACCCTGACCTACCTGTCGCGTGTGCCGCGAGTTTTGAAATTTCTGTCGGGACGACCGAGTCTATAGCTAAGTATATATCTGCCAGGTAAGTATGTACAAAACTTTATTGTATCTTAACAATATCATTTCCTAGATGAATGCTGTTTACCACAATGTGACGGTATTATAAAGGATTTTAATTCGGCAGAGCACGATTTAACCTATTTGGAAACAGACACGGAAACGTAACGAATCCTTACCAGGTTCGATGCGGGATTTTGCACGTCCGTGAGAACCTTTTTGATCGACGATAATAACTGTTAACGTATGTTTAACATTTATTGGAAAGAGTTGTCAGACCCTGCGGAAAGTATTCACAGATCTCTTCGCAAGGCAGAATATGAACGAGCTTCTTATAGATTGCTTCCTTTTCCTCGAAACAAGAGAGGTAGCAAGATACGCCATCTTTAATTTAAATAGGGGAATAAACTTTAGTCTTTTTTTTCCCCTAGTTATATATATTCTTAACAGATATTAAAATAAATGGGCGTCAAAGGAAGAAGATGAATGCATCATTTTGGCAATAAAAAGGTTGGATTCACAGAGGTCACGTTCTTCTTTCAGCATGTGTCGGAAGGTTTTTCTAAGAGAGTAGAGATTTTATCGGAATCTATTATAAATATTGGACCTGAAAAACCTATCCACTCTGAGTCTGTCTGCGTGCAGACTGACCAGAAGTAAATATGAATGAGAGGATTTTTCAAGGGAAGCTTGATAATTCCTTTAAATATGTTAAAGAGATAGAATTGCTGCAGATCGTGCTAGATGGAAAGGGGAAACTGTCCTCTTCCGATACCTCTGTGAACCACATAATGGTTTTCTTCCCTTTCAGAGGGAAGAATCACCTTGGTATTTTATACTATCAATGAACACAGTAAAAAGATATACTCTGTCTCGACAAAGAATATTAGAGATAGTAGAGAATTAAGATCTTTGGGATCTTATACAATACCTCTATATGATAAGAGTAAGAGATCTTATACTTAGAATGGGATCCTAATTTGGGCCTCAGATTCCGTGTTCCGACAAGATGGAACTGCTCCTAATCAAATGTTTCTCTTGGTCCTAAACGATCAAAAGGACAAGTGAAATTTTGGGCTTTAGAATCTGGAATCAAATTCTATGAAGACTCGGCAATGGGTTCTGGCTAGCATAGTATGTTTGGCAAAAGAACTAAAGCCTTTTATTCCTGGATCAACGCTTTCAGATAGAGGTTTCGTTGTCCGGGTAATGTATTGACATTGTCATCTACAGAAGAAGACAAGGTTTAAACGTTTACTGACAGTCTTTGGAACGCGATGAGGGCTCAAACTACTTCCCAAAAGGGTCAGAGAGATACATTCAAGAGCTAGAAATCAGGAGTCCTACCAATTTCAGCTCAGAATCTCTTTAAGCTTCCAGGCTCCTTCCCTTCCTTCGGGCAAGGATAGGGAAGCTTCTGCAACGAGAAAACTCATCAACATTTAGGAGGAGAACTCGTTAGCAACGGAAGTATTCAATAAGGATCCTCCTCGGAGGAAGACTTGTCTCTCGGACTTTTAGATTTCCTATCGTCTACTGGATGTAGCTGACTAAATTTTGATGAATGTGCAGGAGCAATTAGCGTCTTTGGTAGGAGTACTTTCTAAAGAGCCTACTCGTAAAAAGGATGACAGGCTTCCGATTAAGAGATCCAAATACCGATCTCCTGTCGGGCGCGACGAACCCTACAGGGGAGTTGTCGCACAAGCGGCCATCTCTGGGGGGAGCGATGCGTTAGGCAGGCGAGACGTGGGAAAGGAAGTAACTCCTGCCAAGCGTCTGGCGCCAACTAGGAGCCAGGCGCAAAGAGCCTGACTTTACTGTAGATCGTTCTAGGCCCAGATCTTCATCCAAGCAACAAGAGCCAACTGGAGAAGAGAGAACTCCTGATAGGAGTATAGCGCCCGCTAAGCGCAATATACTTGCCATTCGAAAGGCGCATTCCATGAGCGATACTCCTACCAAGCCACAGGAGTATTCGGGAACTAGATGCGCTTCCATAGGTCAGGAGTATTTGGGAAGAGATACTCCTGCCAGGCGCCTTGAGTACTCTGACCTCGATACTCCTCCCAGGCGCCAGGAGTATTCTAGGAGGTAATTCTAGACTTTTTACTCCTACCAGGCGCCAGGAGTATTCGAAGCGCGATGTGCCTACCAAGCGCCAGGAGTATTCTGAGCTTAATACTCCTAAAAGGCGCCAGGAGTATTTGGAGCGAGATGCGCCTTCCAGATGGCAGGAGTATTCGAGGAGTGTTACGACTGTCAGGCGCCAGGAGTATTCCAAACAGGATACTCCTCGCGCCAGCAGGCGCGAGGCGCCAGCCAGGCGCAAGCCAGACGCTAGGCTTCATCCAGATGAGATCCAGTTCAAAGAAAGTCCTAGTCTTCTTTGAAACAATGGTGATCTCTAAAGCACTTCATAAGTGACTTGATGGATACCTTCAAACAGCTGAGAATTTAAAAGCTCATGAAGTGCGAGCTTTTGCAAATTCTTGTTCTTTTCGTAACAATATGTCAGGAAGACATATTAGCTTTAACATATGAGAGATGCAACTATGTGTTGACTGCTCATTACACGAAGGACTTCAAGTTAACCTACGAGAGATCCTTCTCTCTTGGTTTATACGTATCAGCGGATACGTTGCTGGGATAAGGAGCCGACACTGATCCTTTAATAATGAGTTGAATTTATTTTAACTTAGTGATTTTTTTGAGGTTTGAAAGGAGTTTGGGGGATAACTCTTTTTCAATTTTAGCGTGAACCCTCATGTTAGGAACAGGTGATCGGGATCGGTGTTGCGCTCCTTAGTTATGCCAATAGGCATAGGCATGTTGTCATATAAGCGGATTAGCACCCATTGACAAATGCCAATTAGGCTCGACCGAGTAAGTGGATAAGACCCCATCGGTAGACCCACAAGAACTCTTGGCCACAGATCACTATCTTGCTAAGGCTCTTGAGACGAAGCAGACTCCTATGCAATAGCTAGGAAGTCGACCCTTCGTCTAGAAACACAGAGGAACCAAGGTCTATAAATACCTACAACACATGTTGTTTACCTGTCTAGTCAGGAGTTAGCTGTCTCTTGCCCTCCACCAAAGGGTGTCAATCAGCTATGTATATATCTGACAGGTAAGTTGAATGTATGAAAATGATATTGTTATGATACAATAAAGTTTCATACATACTTACCTGGCAGATATATACGATTGAAGACCCACCCAGCCTCCCCGCAGGAGACAGGTGGAAGAGAGAATCTGATTAGAAAACGGGAATGGTTCCTAGTCCTGCCACCCAGCGGCAGGCCGGTAGATCACCTGACCTACCTGTAGCGTGTGCCGCGAAATTCGAATTTCTGTCGGGGACGACGGAGTCGATAGCTATGTATATATCTGCCAGGTAAGTATGTATGAAACTTTATTGTATCATAACAATATCATTTTCGAAGACTAGCAAGGCGTCTGGCTTCGTCAAAATGAAGACATCGCTGTCCACCAAGAGAGCTTTCTGGAAGGTCGAACACCTGGATGGATTCAAGGAAAGCACAAGGGAGGACCACCTTCGCCCTGCCTCCTTCTAGACTTAGCGGTAAGGCAGGGATGTGGTATGAAACAGGTGAGGAAGTAGGCGTGAAGGTACCTGCTTCGGCACAAGGTGATTTTGCCAGCATTGTGGATGCCCCTTGAAGAGCACTTCTGGCTCCGGCAAAAGTTTCATGGACGACTTCGGAGCTGGACCATCATTTGAAAGGCCTCTTTCGGTCCTTAGAAGTCTTCAACTTCTTAGACTGGTGTTTGGGTGTGCTAGACAATCAGTCTCGTAAACCAGATTTGATTAGCCTTGGGGAGCTGTCCAGTGTATTGTCATGCATGGACAAGGCCGTCAGGGATGGCTCGAAGGAGTTAGCCGCGCACTTTTCCGCAGGTGTGCTAAAGAAGAGAGCACTTTTCTGCAATTTTGCAGATAAATCTGTCTCTCCCTCGCAGAGGGCAGAGCTTTTGTTTGCTCCCTTTTCGAGCCATCTCTTCCCCCAGGCTATGGTAAAGGATCTGGCAGTCAGTCTTCAAGAAAAAGCCACCCAAGATCTTTTGGCACAGTCTTCACGACGCTCTGCTGGACCTTCCACGGCTTCAACAAGTCAGCCTCTTAAAAGGCAGAAGCCCTTTCGTGGAGGAACTTCAGCTAGACCTTCCCCCCGAGGAAGAAGCCTCCCTCGAGGAAGAGCCCCTGCTAAGTCTAGGGGCAAGAAATAAGAGATCCGTCCTTCAGTCGCCGGTAGGAGCCAGGCTACGGTTGTTTGTGGAAGCCTGGAGAGAGAGAGAGGCGGACAACTGGTCTCTCAACATCCTATAGAGGATACAAAATCCCTTTCGTGAAACCGCCCCCGCTTTGTACAACTCCCAGGGACTTGTCCCCGTCGTATCATCAAGAAAAGCGAAAGGTACTTTTCGACCTGCTCGACCAGATGCTCCAGAAGGGAGCAGTGGAACAGGTCTTAGACCTGGAATCACCAGGATTTTACAACGATTGTTCCTGGTCCAAAGCAGTAGGAGGTTGGCGGCGGCCGGTATTGGATGTAAGTCGTCTGAACCTCTTTGTAGAAAAGCAGAGGTTCAAGATGGAGACACCTCAGTCAGTTCTTGGGGCCTTAAGACCTGGAGATTGGATGGTATCACTCGATCTTCAGGACGCTTATTTCCACGTCCCGATACATCCCCAATCTATGAAGTACCTTCGTTTCGTCCTGAAGAAGAAGGTATTTCAGTTCAGGGCTCTTTGTTTCGGACTGAGTACGGCCCCGTTTGTGTTCACCGTCTTGATGAAGAACGTGGCGAGGTGGCTCCATCTCGACAACATCAGGATCTCTCTCTATCTGGACGACTGGCTCATACAAGCTTCATCGCAGAACCGGTGCCTGGAGGACTTGCAAACAACTCTGACTTTAGCTGCGTCCCTGGGACTTCTGGTAAATCTCGAAAAGTCACATCTGACCCCAACACAGTCCATCGTGTATCTGGGGATTGAGATGGATTCAGTGGCTTTTCGAGCTTTTCCGTCCCAGGAACGTCAGCAGCAAGCCTTAGAAAAATTATCAGCCTTTCTAGGGAAGGATTCATGCTCGGTGAGGGAATGGATGAGTCTGCTGGGGACCATTTCCTCGCTGGAGAAGTTTGTTTCCCTGGGGAGGCTGCACCTCAGACCTCTTCAGTTCTTTCTGTCAGACAGCTGGACAGACAAGAACAACCTCGACATGACTTTCACCATCTCAGAAGAGGTAAAGAGCCATCTAAGATGGTGGCTCAATCTGTTGAAGCTGTCAGAGGGTATGTCCCTCAAGCTTCAGAACCCCGACCTAGTGTTGTTCTCCGACACGTCATCCACGGGATGGGGAGCAACATTATGGGGGGAGGAAGTGTCAGGCACCTGGAGAGGGGAACAGGTAGCCTGGCATATCAACATCAAAGAGCTGGCAGCGATCCAGTTGGCGCTCCAGTTCTTTCAAGACAAAGTTTCCCGTCGCGTAGTCCAGGTCAACTCGGACAACACCACAGCCCTGGCATACTTGAAGAAGCAAGGAGGAACGCATTCTCGCTCCCTGTTCGCTCTAGCGAAAGAGATTCTCCTATGGGCGAAAGCAAGAGAGATCACGATCCTAACAAGGTTCATCGCTGGAGTAGAGAACGTGCGTGCGGATCTCCTCAGTCGGCAAGGACAACTGCTGCCGACGGAGTGGACCCTTCATCAGGAGGTATGCCAGGAGCTGTGGAGTCTTTGGGGTGTCTTCTAGTGGATGTTTTTGCGACATCGAGGACAACAAGACTTCCTCTCTATTGCCCCCTGGTTCTGGATCCGGGAGCAGTAGCAGTAGACTCCCTGCTTTGGGATTGGACGGGCCTGGACCTCTACACATTTCCCCCGTTCAAGATTCTGGGAGAAGTGCTGAGGAAATTTGCAGCTTCCGAAGGGACGAGATTGACGCTAATCGCCCCCTTTTGGCCCGCAGCAGACTGGTTCACAGAGATAATGTCCTTCCTGGTAGACTTTCCGAGATCGCTTCCGTCGAGGAGAGATCTACTCAAACAGCCCCACTTCGAGAGGCACCACAAAAACCTCTCCGCTCTGAGTCTGACTGCGTTCAGACTATCCAGAAGTTGGCCAGAGCGAGAGGTTTTTCAAAGCCTGTGGCTAAAGCCATCGCCACCACAGGGAGGCCTTCTTCAATCGCTGTGTACCAATCGAAGTGGGCAGCTTTTAGGAGCTGGTGTAGGAAGAAGGGCGTTTCCTCTACCACGACCTCTGTGAGCCAGGTCGCCGACTTTCTTCTTTATCTCAGACGAGATTTGAAGTTAGCAGTGTCGACAATTAAGGGCTACAGAAGCGTTTTATCTGTGGTCTTTCGCCATAGAGGACTAGATCTAACAGATAACAAAGATCTTCACGATCTTTTGAGACCACCAAGGTGCCTCTTCCTAAGTTGCCTTCGTGGAACTTAGACGTGGTCCTTAAAGTTTTTAATGTCTGGTCGCTTTGAACCCCTTCACACTGCGTCTTTGCGAGACTTGACGAGAAAGACTGTATTCCTAACTGCTCTGGCGATGGCGAAGAGAGTTAGCGAAATACAAGCAGTAAGTAAGCACGTCGGCTTCAAAGGGCATAATGCTGTCTGCTCTTTGGGGATGACGTTTCTGGCTAAGAATAAAAACCTCTCCGACCCTTGGCCTAGGTCTTTCGAGATCAAGGGGATGGCGGAGATCATTGGTCAAGAGCCAGAAAGAGTCCTGTGTCCTGTCAGGGCTCTAAGAGAATACCTTCGTAGAACAAGGAATTGTAGAGGTTCTGCGGAGAACTTATGGTGTTCAGTCAAGAGACTAGATATGCCCATGTCCAAGAATGCGCTGGCATTCTTCTTGAGGGACACCATAAAGGAGGCGCACTCATCTTGCAAGGACAGTGACTTTAGACTGTTAAGAGTGAACGCTCACGAGGTGAGGGCTATTTCGACCTCGATAGCCTTCCAGAAGAATATGGCCCTCAAGTATGGTCATGGTCTAGTCACATTGTGGTCACGTCCCCGTTGACAGATCATCTAGAGTGCACCAACTACACAGGTCACTACCTTGTTGGTAACTCTAGTAAAGCAGAAGCAGACTTGGGTGACAGTAATCACGAAGTCAGCTATGCTAACAGGTAAGGAACCAAGATGTCAATCATCTACATGTATGTTTCCTAAAATCCTTTTCTGTCTCTCCCACCGCCAAAGGTGGGATTCAGCTATATATATATATCTGACAGGTAAGTTTCATGAACAAAATGATATTGTTAAGATACAATAAAGTTTGTTCATACTTACCTGGCAGATATATATATTTAAAGTACCCACCCACCTCCCCTCAGGAGACAGTGGAGATAGAAAATCTGATAGAAAATGGGAATGGTTCCTGATACCCGCCTCCCAGTGGCGGGAATGGATACTAACCACCCTACTCCCACTACGTGTGTCGTAAGTTTTTAGAAATTCTGTCGGACTTCAGAGAATACAGCTATATATATATCTGCCAGGTAAGTATGAACAAACTTTATTGTATCTTAACAATATCATTTTTAAATAACAAAGTAAAGTTGAACTAGATAACGAGTAAAGTAAACAATTTAGGGAATAAAACTTTGCAGTTTCGTCGTCTGCTGTTTGTAACTGTGTTTGTGGCGCGCGCTCTTAGGAACCAGGAACAGCAACTTGTTTAAAGTGCAATGTGGAGTGAATTGAGACCAAAATGTGTATAATAACAATCAAATAAGCACTGTGGAGTTTCAGTTTAATTTATGTGACAATCTCTATTCTCTATAATCTTGGTCTGTGATAGACTATGCCTGGCTTCCATGCAGTTTCCTCTTTTCCTTTTGAGTTTGTGTTTTTTACATATTGTAATTATATTCTTGTATTGCAGAATGTTTGGGCAACCTCGTCCCACCTTTGGTGGTTCATCAACAGGATTTGGAACCAGCTTCAGCACTCCAAACACTGCTTCCACTGGGTTTGGGAGTAGTTTTGGTAAACCTGCTTTTGGAAACCCTGTAAGTATTATCTTTTAGAAAAAATTTGATTGACAATCGTATCACCTTTATATATTTTTAGAGATCAATGTATGTACTTGTAATTATAATGGCTTTGTATCTTAGCACTATGGACAATTACACCAAATCTATCATGATTACGATAAGTTGGGTAGAATTTTGGAAGGTGTGTGGACTTGAAAGATTGTCATTTGATAGCATGATAGATATTACTGACTTTGTAATACTTAATACCTTATTTATGAGAGAAGTGAATTACATTGCCTGCATTTTTTTATATTTTTCAACAGACCACAAGTTTTGGAGCCCCTGCTGCTCCATTTGGTGCCACCACCTCTTCAGGTCCTTCACTATTTGGGACAAATACACAACCACAAACTGCAAGTTTGTTTGGCCAACAGCAGACATCATCAGGTTTTGGCTCTTCTGGTGGTGGATTGTTTAGTCAGAGTCAGCCGAGTACTGGTTCAGGTAATTTTTTTTCTTTCTAAGAATTGCTAAAATGTCTAGTTGTATTCTGAAATCATTATGTCATAATTTGTTTGCATTGTTACTTGTATGGGAAGCCTTTGTAGAATAGTGTCATGCAAAAAAAAAAAAAATTGTAAAGTGAATGGGGCCAAAAAATTGTTTTATTTTAAAAAAAGAAAATAAATAATATAGCAGTCCTCAACTGTAAATGTTTAAAGCAAGACAGGTATGTGTATCAGTTTAGAGTTTTCAGCTGGTATGTTTTGAATTAATGAAAACCCGTTAACTTCACTTTTAGAGAATTTGAAGCTTTAGAAAGTTTTAAGTATAACATCTCATGGTGGTTTTATTATAAATATCAGGTTTGTTTGGAAGTAATCCCTCTACTGGATTTGGTGCTCAGCAGACAACACAGAATAGACCTTTTGGGTTTGGTGCCACCAGCAGCACCAGCACCGCTGGAACAACTGGGCTGTTTGGATCTACACAGTCGTCAACTAGCGGTGGACTTTTTAATACACCAGGTGTGTTAATATTGTGACTTAGTAATTAAAATATTTAAACTCATGATCACTTTTAGGATAAGTAGAGAAGTGTGTCTACAGGTCAAGAATATTAATTTGCATCAAAAGTATTTTGGATTTTCAGAGCTACATCAGAATAAACTATGATATAATTTCTGGCAGAATTTATTATTATTGTAATTCACTAGAATTTTATTTTTAGGCAGGGCATAAACTTTCATTACATTGGAGTAAACCACAATTTATTTATTTTCTGATTCTCTGTTGTCTTGCAGTTCTTAGAGGTAAACAGTTTTTTAATAGATTACCTCAGGTTTGTTTCTCTTTTGGTAGTGATATATTGAAATTAAAACGCAGTAGTAGATTAGTATTTTATTTTGGGAATTCTTATGCTTTTCAGGATTGGTTCTAGTAACACTTAACTGGAACAACCATCAAATATGACCCTACAACTGGATCTGACACCATGACAAGAAATGGTGTGTCGACCAGTATCCGCACTCGGATTGAGGTTATAACTACCATGAAAGTAAGTTTCAAGTTATAAGTGGGAATGTATAGGCATTAATTGGAATGTGTTAATTTTTTTTATTTTTAATGGTGGATATTCAGACCAACTTTGTGAACCTAGTAGTAAAGTGACATTTTACTAAACAAGTGTTGTAATTTCTTAATAATAGTAGATACGAAGATGATGGTATGTATATTCTTGGAATAAAGTTTTGAAAACTTTTTATCTACTTGAAAATTGAAAATTGTCTGTTATGGGTGCAGGTAAGTTTGTCCTACAGTAGCTACCTAATAGTGTGAAGGCTGGAACCATTTTAATAATTTCTTTTTTAATTTCTTTTTTTTTTTTTTAGGAATATGAGAATAAAAGCTTGGAAGAACTGCGTGTAGAAGATTACTTTGGCCAACCGCAAAGGACCAGGACAAGGTTCCACCATGACTGGTTTCCACATGACAACTCAGACAAAACCAAGGCGCTGGTCTTTTTGGGGCTGCCCCAGCACCATCTATGTTTGCTACAAATAAGCAAGGTACAGAAAACAAGTCCCTATTTGGAACTGGGACTACCCCAGGTAAGAAGTTACAATTTTACTTTAAAGCACAGGAATGATATTGGAGTGAGAAGGGATTGTTAATTCAGGAGCATGACCCTGATGCATGGAAAGGCAACTCCAGAGAGTGGCAGGTGAGCTTACTTCCCATAGGTAACGCTTTCAGCCAGTGCTCAAGAGATTGCACTGTAGTTCTCATATTAAAGATTACACTTGAAAGAAGGCGACAGAGTTAACTTTGAAGAGATTCACTCTGCCCTCACTTTGGTGGTGACATTAATACATTGATGCAGATTAGGTTAATTGATGCATGTGTGAGAAACTGGACTTAAGGCATGGAAATGTTAGGTCATATTTATTGTGGTAGTACTCTTGAAAATGGAAGCAATGTTCGGATTAAATGTTTTCTATAGAGTTCAGGTACAGACCCGGGTAGACTTGATAACATTTTAATTTGAGAAGAGTTAATATTGAATTTTAGTTTTGATAGCCAAGTTAGATTTTCTCTGTGGCAGTTACATGTGATTAATAACTTGGAAAAAATTACATAAGCATGAGTAGTAGGGAGCTACACGTATTGACAATTATGACATTGTTTGACATAGGAACTTTGACACCTGACCTGTATAGTTTGTAAGGAGGAATGCCCATTTAGATATGCTGTGTTCCTAAGTTTGTTTGTTGAGATGCTGAAGGTTTATTTAATGAATAATAATTTTAATATTGACACAATTCTTTTTGCAATATTTGTACTCTTCCCAGATAGGTTGTTTAAACATTGTACTGTCCATGTAATTTGATAATTGTATTGAAACATTTTCGTCTTATTTGTAATCTGGTAACACTGGTTTTATCATAGATTTGCTCTATATCCATAACTTTGATGATATATCAACATCCCTGCAAGTTGATGAAAGTCACTTTCGTTACACAAACTTTTTTCAGTACAAACAATCATAAAAATGCTTATTCTGTGGAAGAAATCCTAGTTCCTGCTATAACAAGAAAAGATAAACAAGCACTGCATAAGCCCAGACCTCCCTCAGTGCCCTTAAGCGTGTCTCTTTCCATTGAGCTAAAGAGTCTGAGAAAAATGATTTTGGGTTTTTGAAAATACAGACTCTCTTCTTTTTTGTATTTAGATTTCATTCACTACTTTACCATTAACCTTGAGGTGACTGGACTGAATTGCCATTTATATAAGTGAATCAAGGTAATTTTGGCACAGGGATAAAAATAATAGAACTGGCAAACAGAATGATGTGAACTTGCACAAAGGAATTATGAGATGTCAAGGAATGCTGTAGTAGGGGTTTGGATATGTATCGTGGATGGTGGTGGTGGTTGGTTTAATATATATATAATATATATTAGTATATACTCTCATATGTCTATTATTCTATATCTATATATATATATATATATATATATATTTATAATTATAATATATATATACAGTAGGCTGAGATTTCTTCTGTGCAAATGAGGCATCTTCTGAACAGTGGGGTTGTGAACAGCCAAAACTTTTAAATTGTGGACACATGATGGTAATGTTTTTCCTTTGTGTGTTGTAAATGTGGTCATTTGGTTTCAGATTCATGTTTTATTATTGAAATAAAAAATTTTCTCAGTGGACTTTAAAACTAACGCACTATCCATTCCTTTTGTTTTGAGTGTTAGTTTCTTGGATTTTCCTAAATTGAGTAGTAACTGTGAGTTATCTTAATTATTTTAGTGCCATGTTTTTATATTCGTAGTTGCTTTTTTTTTTTTTTTTTTTTTTTTTTTTTTTTTTTCTCTTCCAACATTTTGGCTTTTGCTCTTGTGGTTCTAATCCATGTGTAAAGTCAAGTGTCAACATTTTATTTTACCAGTAAATTATACCTTCATTTTACTTAGTGAGTGGGAATTTCTGTAGGGTTTGAATACTGTACAGTACTGTGTTGTTTTTGCCTGGTTGCTTAAAATTTCTATAACACTAGCTTCATAGAAGATAAAAACTAAGGAGATATCTCATACTGTCATTTTGTATATTTGGTATATTTTTTTTTTACAAATTCATTTTAATTTCCTGTTAATATTTTGTTCTCTTTATATTATCTGAATTTAATTCATACAGTCATATAATTTTCATGTGACATTGCAATCCATTTCAGACACCATTGAATTTCTTTGCAGTTCTTTAACAGAGAAGACCCATACACACAATCATTTACTATTCAGATTCATTTACTATACTCTTCTTGCAATTACTGTAAATATGTTGTGTGTGTTGTTCTGAGTTTTGTATATTATCTTTTGATCTTCACTGTTACACAGTGAAAGCCATCTGATTTTTTATTAATCATCTAGTGATTGGTGTGCCTACATTCTCAGTTTATTAGAACTTAAATTTTTTTCATTAATAAACCATTTCACAGGATAGATAAAGCATATGATATACTATACCGTAGTATGGGAAAAATTGTCCTTAGTTTCCATGTTTATTTTTACCCCCATTTTTTTCATAATATGTAACATTTTTAGTCTTAATACCCGTCATAAGTTTAGTAATGTTGCTTAATTGAAATAACTATTTAATGTTATTTTCTAGTAAGGTTTATCTATAATGATATGCTTGCTGCCTCCTCCAGTCAGGTTTTGGGACGTTCTACCTCTGGAAGCCTTTCCTTTTTGGGACCAGTACTTCAACCTTTGGCCAGGCAGCAACATCCACTCCTGGATTTACCTTTGGCCAAAATACACAAACTCAGAAGCCAACCGGTTTCAGTTTCGGAAGTACGACCACTGCTTCGACACCCCTGTTTGGGGCTACAACATCTCAGCCCTCAACATTTGGTGGTCTGAGCACTGGCTTTACTTTTGGTCAGGCGAATCAACAGGTTTGTTTAATGATTTTTTGTTCTTTTGTCGAGAATTGCTGCACAGTAATTTGAAAGTTGATGAGCATTGTTTCATTTTTCCAAATTCCATTTGATGATAACTTAAGCATTTGTGGTTATGTTAATTTTTAAAGTATTTCTATTGTTTGTACTATATTTACCTGAAGATAAATATTATAAGTGTTAATGTTAGCCCTTATGATATTGGAGTTCTATTTGCCACATTATCTCTCTCTCTCTCTCTCTCTCTCTCTCTCTCTCGTCCCTCTTTTTTCCCCCTCTCTCTCCCTCTCTCCTCTCTCTTCTCTTTCGGTTTCCTCTCCTCTCCTCATCTCTCCTCTCTCTCGCTCTCTCTCTCCTATCTCTCTCTCTCTCTCTCTCTCTCTCTCTATCTCTCTCTCTCTCTCTCTCTCTCTCTCTCTCTCTTCTCCTTCATATATATATATAGGTAATTTTCTTTTTCAAGCCGGGTACTGGTGGTCTGTTTGGCAATCAAAATAAGGGCTTTCTCTCCAAACCAGCCTGCTAGTGGAGGTCTTTTTGGTAATAAACCAGCTGGTACCACACAACCGTTAGGAGGAACCGGCTTTGGTGCCACACCATCAGCATTTGGCACAACTCCCACCACCAGCACTGGAGGTGGCCTTTTTGGACAGACTAATCAGAATAAGCCTGGATTATTTTCTGGTTTTGGTAAGAGTATTTATGTTTCTTTTTTAACTGTTAGATTAGTGTTTTAAAATTGAAATATGAAGTAGAAAACAGTTGATAGTGGTCAAGTTAATTAATCAAAGAAATGCATATTACGTGTTTGTGTTGCTTATAACAAGCAAACAGGCTACATTAGTTCCTACTTTGACCTTTCTATAATTATGGAACTTGAAGAAGTGTACTGATAATTTTAAAGGGGCCAGGGTTGATAGAAGCTTTACTTTGCTATGTTAATTAAAAATACATTTATATTCAGTAGTTTCTAAAACTGATTGATAGTTGTGTGTGTGAACTGTCTCATAAATCAGTTTGTTTTTAATATATCTCAGGAAACACGAGCTTTGGCACCACTTCACTGTTTGGCAATCAGAACCAGCAGAAACCAGGTTTGACATTTGGAACTCCTGGTTTTGGAACAACGAATACCATGGGTCAGGGTTTGGGCACGAGCACAGGTGTCAGTCTGTTTAACCAGGGTACATCAAACACTGGCAGTATGGCAATGGGATGCCTTGGTACTAGTGCAGGTAAGTAGGAATTACAATATATTTATCAGATTGTGAAGTTTATTAGCACCAGAGTGTTTTTATGTCATTTGTGAATCCAAAGGGGATGACCTTTGTAAAGATACTGTGATTCTTTGTTTGATAGTAATCTGTGTGCATTTAGTAATTACAGTATTTGTTTTCCGTCAGGCTTTGGATTCCCTCAGCAGAATACTATGGGTGGAGGAATGAGCGGAGGAGTATTTCCCGATCTTGGCAAGCTTGTAAAAGCTATGACCGAGAAGCCAATTTTTGACATTGCTGTCTCACATAAATCTATGGCATTTGCAGGTACCTTATATTTGGCATTTTTTTATTATGTTTTTTTACGTGTTTATTTCCTTGTCATTTTTTGGACATGTTATCTAAACATTTTAGATTCAAGCTGTTTTTCCACACCAGTTAAAAGTCGCCATATATTTTCAGAATTTTCCATTCATAATATTTTATTATATATACTACCATCCATTGAATTTTTCCTTATTTGAAATTATCTCCTTGAAGGTCAAGGCAGCACGTCACCTACAGCTGACCAGAGCAGTCCGAAGTTAACGAGTGGAACTTTGCGGCCTACCTACGTCTTGTCACCTTCACTGTTTGCCAATAATAAACCGAGACCAAAGCCCATAAACAAAAAGCAGTAATCAAGGGTAAGTTGTTTTGGTACTGTTGGTATAACGTATTTAATTTTGTGTGTGTGTTTTGTTTGTTTGTTTTGTTTGTTTGTTTGTTTGTTTTTTTTTTTTTTTTGTATCAAAATTGATATTTTTATAATTTATTCTGTGATATGGTTTAAGAAAAAAGCTTGCAGTAATAGTGATCATTTCTAATAAGGTATGGTACTGTGTTACTATGGTACTGTGTTACTGAGCCCCTTGTATATAACTAGATGGTGCTTTAGAAATCATTGCTTCAAGAAAGATACATATAAATTTATGAAAACACTGAAAACACTATTAAACAAATATATATTGCATAACTTTGAGCAATGATTATATACATAGATTGTTACAAGATACATTTTGGTTTGGTTCATGTATAAGAATAATGGTTATTAGTTTCATTTACACAAAATCTCCAAAGAAGGTTTTCAAAGTTTAAAGCATTGGTATTTTTATATATATATGTGGTATAGATTATGAAATGAAGATTTTTTTATTTTTCAGAAACAATCGCCACTGGCTTTTCAAGGGTCTGGATGATCCTAATGAGGAAGCAACTGAAGATTTCCTAAAGCCAAAGAAATACCCTAGTGTAAGAAAATTAAATTTAAGGGTGTTTGGAGCTGCAAATTCTGAATCTTCATCCACTAATGAAAGCAGAAACACAACGGCTGCCCCTGCACTTCTCCATTAACCACGCCAATATCACCATTGGGCGGTGCTACACCACAGCGGCCTAGTCAGCCTCCATCCCACGAGAATACTCCAACACCAGATATTATTAAGGTAATTATTTTTAGTGTTCAAAGTGTCAACTCTAGATAACTGTAACTTGTTTTTCTGATCATAGATAATTAGTTGGTTTGTTCTGCTCTACTTTGGTAAATGTTTCCTCCACTTGCTAAAAGGTTGGCAGCAAGCTTCAAATTCTTTAAATGTTTGTAAAGCAGAAAACAACCAGTTGGTTTGCTTTAATTCTCAGTTGATACGAGCTAGTGTGGCCGAAGGAAACTGTATTCATAGAACAGGAGTTCATCTGTTATGCAGGCTTGAGTTCTCTGGTTTAGCTCTTTAGTAGCCTTATTTTGTGTTCCTGTCCTTGAGGAATTTTTGCATTTTGTGTGTGGTGGTAATTTTTTTTTCTTAATATCAGAATTCACCTTGGCTTTAAGATAACCCACTACCAGTTAAGATGACACTTTTCCAATATTTTACCCGGTTTTTTAAACCGGCGGAAACCACATTTTCCCTAAACCACTTTCCGGTGGGCCGCGTTTGCGTTTCACATTTTTTTTTTTTTTTTTTTTTTGGTTTTTTTCATGACATTGTTTATTTTTTTTTTTTTTTTTTTTAATATGAAAAGATATCTTGTATATGAACTGTAGGTGTAAGAAAGTACGATATGTTTATTTACTATCTTTCTTTGATGTTCATTCCAGGGACGAGACAAAATAAAAAGGCGAAGCTTGACTGAAAAGCAGCCGCTGAATGATACACTGGCTGATCTCAATGTACGCCAAATGGTCAGGGAAGAAGAAGATGAGGTGCAAGGTGAGCCTATAAATGAAGAAGGAGATGAAATTGAAGTTGAGGACTCTGAGAATAAAGAAAATAATAACATGAGTGAACCCGGAGTAAATGAACTACAGGTTTTAGCAAAGACGACAGATCAGCCTCATCCTGCAGGTGAGTGGCTAAGGATGTGCTCAGGTTTTTTTATTTTTTTATATTGTTATTCATGTACAGTTTGGATGAAAGATATGAATATACAGATATTGAATTTGTAGTAAATTTAAATCTGTTAATTGCATTGTTTGGTATGGGGTAGTTAAAATTAAAGAATATCATGGTCATGTGATAATAAATTTCTTTTTGAATAAGTTGTAACCTTGACATTTGCATATTATAGCATTTCTTTATAACTTTTTGAATCCTATAGATTGTCTTTAATTAGATGCCACAAGTTATATCAAGGTTTTTTTCTCACAAAGAGTGATAAATATTCTTACTAAGATTTTAACTTATAGATTTGTTCTCCCACTGTAGGTGTCAAGCTTACGTTACCTGAGTATTACACCTTACCATCTCTGGAAGACTTGAAGGACATGATAGATTCACAAGGTAGATGCATTGTGGAAAATCTTACTGTTGGGAGATATGGCTACGGCAACGTGTGCTTCCTTGGTGTCACAGATGTCACAAATTTAGATTTTGACAGCTTGGTCTCCATATACCGCAAGCAGGTGGAAGTATATCCAGAAGGAACTCAGAAGCCACCTGAAGGTCAAGAGTTGAACAAGCCAGCTATTGTAAGTATATGTGTAACTTGAGTAGAAATTGATACTTTTGTTATTATTTCTGAGCAAGCCCTTTGTATTATTTTTTTTAGTATTTGTTGATGCATGACCAATGAAAAATTATCAAAAAGTTATGGAAAAACAAGGAAGAATGCTGTTCGTAGATATTACGTTGCCCAAAATGATACCATGCACAATAATGGTGCTGTAAATGCGGATGCATTTCCTTGGACAACTTATTGTTCTTGCCAGCAAGAGTACATTGAGTTCTAATAGCTCTAGGAATGAAATGCCAAACAAAAATACACTTTAAAAAAAATTATTTAACCCTTATAGGACATTGCTAATATATATTAAGCACCCCCAGACCAGGCAAAACTTGAGGTTGACTAATGTAAGAAAAAAAACACTATCAGTGGAAAGAGTACGATAAGTAGATGCACATGGTGTAAGAAAAAAATTTGTAAAAATGTTTTGTACCGAGAAGTTGAAAGTGAATACTACTATGCACTACAACCCTGAACAGGGCCTTTTTAACCAAGACACTTGTAAAAATATGCAAATTTTTTACCAAGTGATACGTGTTTTTTTATAATTATTTAATTTTAGTTTGTAATATAATTACAGCTCAGATAAGATCAGTAAAAGATTCTGAGTATGTTTATTGTGAAATATATTACAGTATTAATTTTACTGATATGAGGAGATGCAGTAAAATTTTGTGAGGTATACATGTTTTTTCTAATATTTCTTAATACTTTTCTTTGCAAAGTTAGAATTATAGCTGTCATACTATCATAAAAGATAAGAAACTAAACCAATAAAACAGGCAGTCCCCGGTTTACGATGGGGGTTCTGTTTTGTGCAGCGCTCTAAACTGAAATATCGTTGAAAATCGTCAAAAATCCTCAGAAAACCTTACTTTTAATGCTTTGGGTGTATTGAAAATGATGTAAAACTGCATTTTTAATTGTTTTCATCAAAAACCTCCAAATGTTGATTATTTTGTTGTTTTGCAGTCATATTTTGCCCGTCGGATCAGCATCATAGGCATGGTAACCCCAGAATGTGATGTGCCGTAACATGGGAAATAATTTCTGATGAATATATTTGAAAGCATCGTAACCTCAGAACGTCATAAGCCGGAACCGCTGTGAACATGGGACTGCCTGTAAAAAGACATTATGGGATAAAGAAAGACATTACATTCCCCCATCAAGTCTCAGTGCATACTGATCCCCCCTGGCACGTAATATTAATTCTAGTATGAGTTAGCTCGTCCATTGCTTTAAACCTATTATAGATCCTCATATGATCATGCCCATCCATCAAGGGTTAATGGGCAGAACAAAGTGTGGAACTAAGGGTAAGTTGTTGTAATAGATGCCAACAGAAAGTGAATGGTTTAAAGAAACATGGAATTATAATCAAGAGAAGGCAGGGAGAAAAATTTCTTCAAATAGCCTGAAAATATGATAGGGAGAATCCCAGTTTAGAATGTTCATTTCAGAAAAAGCAAAGCAATTGAAAAAAGAAAAATTGAAAACTATCATGACAAAAGTTACATTGCTAAATAAGGAAAACTGGAAAACAAAAAATCTTGTAAAATATAAGCAATCTCACTCTAGGTGACAATGAAATGACATTGTGCTGAAAACGTGTTTCACACTGTTAATGGCTGTTTTATGGTATGGGTTTGTATTCACAAACCAATAATAAAAGTAGTAATATTTTATTGCATTGTTTTTTTCCAATGTTTAACAAGCAGTTTCACTTTAAATCTTCTTTACACTGGGGTAAATAAAAGATTCATTATAAAACCAATAGTGGTGATGCAGATATATTGAAAAATGGGCTTAAAAGGTCTCCTTGAATAATTGTTATTATTATATTCTTAGTCAGTCCACGTTATTAACTCTAGGAGGGATTGCCAATTTAGTAAAGAGTTAATTATAAGTAAACATAGAAGCCACATATAATTATCATAAATGATTTTCTGTAAATTTTAGCTATGAAGAATTATAGTTTGTTTTTCTTTCTTTTTTCTTTTTGGACAGATATGCTCAGTCTACACGGATTGTATTTTTAATGTCTTTGGTATTTACTCTCACAGATTACACTTGACTGTGTTTGGCCAGTTGACAAGACAACTCGTCAATTGATTAAGTCTCCGGAAAGGTTGCAGACTATGGGATGGTCACATTACTTAGAACGTCAGTGTGTTAAAATGGATACAAACTTCATTGAGTATCGTCCCTCCACTGGTTCTTGGGTCTTCAGGGTGAGAAACTGCAATTATTGAGTAAAACACTTCATATTTTTTGGTTGTATTAAATTGCAATTTTTGGTTGTATTAATTTGCAATGATATTTGAAAAGTAACAATAGGAATTACTTCTCATATTTATTGAGGATTATCAATTTATTATGTTAGATTGATTAAACATTGATTGCACATTACACTGGAGCTGGAATTTGAAGTTAGATTTTGTATTTTTCACAAGAAATCCATTATAATAACTGATAGGGTTGTACATATTTTATTTGCCATAAAATGTTCTCAGACAAAAGTTCTCTAAAATTTTAATGTAGAAAAAATTTAACTTTTGATATCCATGTATTTATTGTGTTGGTGTAATTATTCATTAATTGTATTTCTTACAACTTGTTGCATTAAATATCATATGCTTTAAGGATACATCATAATCCTTGTGGCTGAAAAGACTTTAATTGCTCCTTCTCTTATAAAGATTGATTTGACTAGCAGTATATTTTGCGTGGTAGACTTGTGTGAAACTGTAAACCAGACAATAAGCCTTTTATAATGGGTGTATGAAATGTGAAGGAACATTAATTAGTAATTGAGAAGTGACAAAAGGGCCTGGAATTCTTATACATCACTTTGCTTCATTTGCAGGTGAAACACTTTTCCAAATATGGACTTCAAGAGGAAAATGAGGAAGAGATGGACACTCTTCCTGCTGGTGGAGCCCCACCCACACAAACTACAAGTAAAAGTTTCGTGACGGTACCAGTTCCTCTTCCCCCCATTTCCACCCGTGCAGCTGGACCACCAGCAACTGCCACATCTCTTACTTCCCCACCCCAATTCTTAGGACACATAGGTGCTTCAGCTTTCACATGTAAAGCGGTGAGTAAGAGAGAGGTTGGTGCATGAATGTGGCAGGTAAACATTGTTAATAATATCTTTGTTGATGAATTACAAAGAATTTTAATTTTTTCATAGCCTAAAATGTCTCATAATATGTGTACTAGGGAAGTTTTACATTGCTTTCACTTATGTTAGGGTTACCAGTTGTATGTAGTCTGGTTGTGTACATTGTTATTTCTTGCATTGTGGTTGTCATTAACATCAAAGGACAGTTCAATTGAAACATGATAAGAATGTATAGACTCATGTATTTTTGGAATTTTCTGTAGACATAATTACAGCTTTCCGTGCAAGCATGTGCATTGCTTTGAGTATGTGGGAATGAGTTGATGTTTAGGAAATGCTTAGAAATTTTGTCGTTATGAAAAGTTTTTTTGTTAATTTTGTATTTAGCAATAAATTTGTTTATTGTCTTTTAGTTAACATGTAACTTGTTTTACGTTTGAACCGGCCTCGTTGTGGCCCAAAACGTAAAGGAAAATATTTGAGGGAAAATGCAGAATAAATTACTAGAAACTTACCTTAAAAGGATTTATTGTGTTAATTTACTCTAGAGGAGGTCGCCAGAAAACTCGGCTAATTACTTTACATACATTTATTTACAGGAGGCTGTTTAATAGCCTGGGAAAAGTAAATGCAACTTATCCGCATGTGGGACCAATATTATCTCTCACAAGGGGATAGTTGGCTAAAAATGAGATTCACGTAAAAACTGGTTTTCAAAATTGTTCATATTATCTTGCGGTAATGCAGCACTTGCGGGCGCGAAGACTTTGACACATGACTCGCGAAATCTGGAAGAAATCCCAGATTAGACACAAAATAATCAAAGAGTTCTTGCACAAGTTACAATTACTCACTTTGTCTAACACACTGGGGAGGAACTCTTAGTGTTAAATGAAATATTCAATGACTTCATTTGTCTGGGACGATCACACAAGGGAGGCATGCAGCCACGAGGCAGTGAAAAGGAACAAAGGAATGTTCATTTGAGAATTAGGAGTTTGAAATTTGAAAATGGGGAGTAGTTACGACACTAGGAGGTAAGGAACTGGCAATATGACTGTTTCACAAGACGTACCTGGATGCCATAATAAGTGGACCTTTGTAGAAATGTGGCGTCGGCTTTGTCTCAGGTCTGGGCGCGCCAGTAACGCCTTGGTAGGCCTAAATGGAAGGCTGGCTGGCTGGACATCCGTCCGGTCCGAGGTCACGACTGAGAGCGAGGGCAGGTGTTAAGCATGGGCATCCTGGAAATCAGAACATACGGCCAGCAAAGGGTTCACAGGAAAAAGGAGCTTAAGACGTAGGCCTAATAAGTACCTGGCTACCTACACCCTCCCTTTGGGATACGTCCATGAGGCTGACCAGAGTCTCTATTCCCCCTCTCTAACAGGAAATTCCTATCTCTGGCTGGTGTTTTTTTCCCCTTTGAAGTCAGCTGATTCGGGGAAAATGGCTGCTTTTCTAGCAATCAAAATATGTAACTAAATGCTGAGTAGACGAGGAGATCAATAAATGTAACAGCTCCCCTGTTAAGAAGGCATTCACTCCCTTTCAGGCGTGAAGGCCTTGGCTAAATATGTTTGATCGTCTCGACTACCCAGTTCTCCTACTCTAACTGAGGTTTTTAGAGCAGCGATACGGCTAACTACAGTGGCCTACCTAACTTATAGGTGGAGATGCTAAGTTTACGAACTCTGAATTAATGTAGTGTAGCCCAAGTGAGAACTACGGGTCGTCTGTGACGACAGTCTACTTTACCCCTATGTATGGTTACTTGAAAATTCTACTTGCTACGACCCTAATGCCCTGGTACTAAATTATTACCCTAACCTACACATTATAGTTAATTAGAGACGCAGTGGTTGATCGAACTGAATTGTTAAAATACATTAGATGAGGTAATGATGCGTGGGGATGATGAGTGATTAGTAGAGTACCAGGGTGGAAATATAATGAGGTAATTATGACATTTACATGAGGGTTAGTAATACAATTTCTAGGGGTTAGAGGATTAGTTTACTGGCAGAGATCAGGCTGGCTACCTTCTCTGGGTAGGTGCCAGGATCACTCTGCAAATGAATGTGACACTGTACCTAGGGCACAAGTGCCATGGAGAGCATGTAGCTCTTTGGTTAGTTTGGTGATTTGTTACGTCCCTCCTCCTTCTTATTCCTCCAGGGTCTGGCTATACCAGTCCTAGGAGTAGACGGAGGCACCGACTCTGGGGAAAGGCCAGAAACGCCGTCAGGAGCAGAGGCAGTGGTAGCCTGAGGGATTGCAGGAGAACACCCTACTTCGGTATCTGCAGCAACCATCGTAGAGGTGGAACCTACTGCAGGGGAGGCCCTCACTCCGGCTGTTGCGACAGCCGTCATAAGGGTAAGACTCCAGGCTGGACTTGGTCAGGCAGTTCCTGGTTGTCCAGAGGAGGTGAGGTCTGCCAGAGGTTCATCCACGGGCGACAGAGGTGAGGTGAAGAAGGAATCATGGACTGGAGATTGGCCATGGGCTGCGGTAAGCTCCATGCCTGTTGGAGGATCTCCTGTAGGAGGATCCTTGATAAGGTTAGGCGCCGGCGCTAGCTCGGGGCCAGGCGCAAAGGTCAAAGTTTGTGGTGGCTCTATGTCCAGGTTGGACGGAGCTTGGCACTGCTCAGTGTTGCCAAGTGGCACTGGCAGAGTGTTGAGGTCGACTGGACCTGTGACGGGTACTGGAGGTGCGATACCTCTCAGCGGGCCCTTGGTAATGGGAGACAGAGGCTCCTGTCTCTCGTGGAAGGCTAAGCCTTGGGGGGAATGGACAGTGTCCGCTGCGGGTAGCTTACTAGGGCACCCATGCCAATTAGTGGAGTGCCCTATTATGTTACAGGTTTTGCAACGGAACTTTGAATGATCAATCTCCCTCCTTGGTAACGGGGGAGACTGTTGGTGGCCGTACTTCCGGGAGGAAGTAGGTCTTGGATGTCTCCTTGCGGGTAGGGAGTGGTCGTGGGTGGGGTTAGGACCCCTAGTCTTCTGGAAATGCGAGGGAGACTTCATGTCTTGCCCTAGGAGGAGGTCATAAACTCCTGAAATGTAGCGTTGCAACTGCAAGAGTACATACTTTGGAGAAGTGAGGTCTGGTGACCCTCAATTGGAAAGTTGGAAGGATCAGCTTGATATGGTTGATACCTTCAATGGTAATGAGTTGACGCCTGTTGACGTTAGCCCCTCGGGGGATTCGATTTTCCCGTATCAGGGAGATTTGAGCGCCAGAGTTGTCGTAGGCTCTGACGTAGCTTGGCAGATAATGACTTTGGAGGGGTGCGAGGGTTATAGGGCCCTTAGCTGGGGGTCCTAGTAAAGAAGAATTGGTAACAGCCATTGCGATGGCAGGAACATTGTGATTAGCGCACCCTCCGTAGTTGGCAGACATGTGACCCTTGTGGCCACAGTCTCAGCAGAACTTGTTCCAGAACTTCTTCCGTGGCACTGGACGGTAAGGCCGAGATGGCCCCACAGGTTGCGAATCTGTGGGGTCACCAAGGCTGGCAGTGTGCTCGGGCACAGGTGAAGAGTCCTCTCTGGCAGTGATTTGATGTGGGGAGGTTAAGGAATCCTCCGTTGAATCACCCTCGGAAACAAGTCCGGGGTTAACTGGTGGGCTTAACTCTTCCAAAAGGGAGGAGGAGGTAGGCGGTGTGAAATGGTAAAGAGGCTGAGATGATGCGGAAGAAACTTCAGGCTTCTGACACTGGGTTAGGGCCAGGTTCACAAATAGAAAGGATGTCGGGGACATCGGAGGCACTAGCCTCTGAATAAAAAATTGAGGTAGGTTTGGTTATCTGGCATGCTGCAGGTGTCCGGTACATCTTCTAGTGGGAGCTGCGTCCAGGGGAGATACGGCTTTAGTAGATCTCGGCCCAATATCACCTGATAAACATCATGAAATTGGTCCAACTATGCCCACGGCGGCACAATGTGGTTTCCCTGTTCTCCTGGTCCAATAAGGTCCTTCAGAAGGACCGAAGGAACAGAATAGAGGTGACTGTCAATCCATTCAAACTGAATTTCTTCGTCCTTCTGGATTTTGGCACCCCTAGGCAATGCCTTTCTTGCAATGAGGGAGACCTGGGCTTCGGCATCGCCCATGACGTGTACCCACCGATAGGCCGTAGGAGACTGTTCATCAGGAGGGCTACATGGTAGCCTGGAGAAGTCACCCTGGAAGCTCTCATCCCAAGGTAGGGATCGACTTGGGCACTGGTCGGAATCCACAGCATGCCCACGCACACAACAAGTGGTGCAGAACCTCTGCAACCACCTCTTACCGGGAGTCCAGCTCATGGTCTGGGGCTTGGAAGCTTGCCGAGAGATTTCTTCATTTCTGAGAGCTAGCTCAGGCTTTCTCTCTTCTTCGCTTTCCTTCTTCTCTGCTTCTTTCTCTTTTCTCTCTGCTTCTCTGGCTTTTCTCTGGTTTTCTCTTTCTTCCTTTTCTTGCAGGCACGCGACATCCTGCTGCGCCTTCATCCACTGGTCAAGTGCTGGTCCAGTGTAACCAGCCTCCTTGCCCAGAGTTATGAGGGTTCGGAGCTTCTCTAGCTCTATGGCAAAGAAGTCGTGGGAAGCAGGGGAATTTCCCTTAGGCTGCAGCAGAGGTTCGGACAAAGTTAGAAATAATGGTGGCCAGGAAATAGTACTGGTGGAATGGAAGATGCCCACTTGGCGACGTGGCACTCACCTGGAAATGGATTCTGCGATGTGGTAGAGAAAAAGTCTGAAAAGACTGGGTGCTCTGTGGCACTTGGGAAGTGTCCCGTAAGTTGGTGGCACTTCTGGAATGGCACCTTCTAATGAGGTGAGACAATCAAATGGAGTGTGCAGCGTACGTCACACTTAAGGCCGTTCCTAACTTGGGAAACACTTGAATGGACAACCTGTGGGTCCAGTACAGGTGCACGGCACTTAGAGGAGGCGTTCCCTTGTTTGCACTGGTAGCGTGCTGGTGTGTCCCGTCGGATGATACTAAATGCAGTACGTATACTCAAAGATACTGAAGAGAAATGGCACTCTGTTCGTGGCAGAGTGTAATGGTGGAGGAGAGAAAGTAAAAGGTGGGAGTACTTCAGCAGCCAGTCGATGGACAGTGTCACGAATTAGGGGCACTGTAAAATGGTAAGACCTGTGGTGCACTGGTGGTGGCCAGTCCTAGACTGGTAGGGTTCCTTGTCTGGAAGTAATGAATTTGCGTGCACACTGTGCAATCTGTGCTTGCGGTATACGCAAGTCTTTTGGGATAAAGAAATGGAAAAGACCACTCGGGCAATGACAGGCAATGGTAATTTTGGAATGCTCAGTCCCTGGCTGAAGTACTCGGTAAATGAAGTAAATGCTTGCACAGCGGCATTGGACACAGGCGTGTATCACGCTAAGTGTAAATGAAAGACACAAGAGACTAAAATAATGTTAATTCTGCATGCGTAATGGTAATAGACGTAGTACTCTTGGCTTGGTGAATATTAGGTTCTCTCTCTCTCTCTGAGAGGGTGAAAATGATATACGTATGACGAACTCCCTTGTATTTAATTGAACTTATAATGCTAGTTTAATATGACGCAACTTGCGTTAAATGATCTGCTTATGTTAACGTTTAATGAAAGAATTGCTTTTGAATACGTTTTATGAAAATGATAACGTGCTAGCGATGATCGATGTTTACGTTACTTTGAAATGGATTGCGTTTTCATATGAAATTTACAACGATGCATTTTGCGTTAACAATTCCTGTAATTTGCTCTACTTTGAAGATTACGTTAACTTTACGTAAGGTTACTAGGTCCTTGTGACAAGTGAAATGACTGTAAGGATTTTAAGAAAAAATGTTAGCAAACATTTGTAAATGAGGTTACGTTAAGTACGAAAGGAAATTACTTTCGCTCAATGAGATACGAGGTGAAACGTGTGGTGAGCGCTACATGCGGTGACGAGACAGCTGATTTTCTGTAAATGCGAAAGCGATTTACAACACGAAATTCTACTTTCTTAGTCAAGGCGAATTAACATTAATTTATCTGGCAGAATGATAGATTAGTATTGAGATTGATATTATTTACGTTAAAACTTCAAGACTTACGTTACTTTGGTTAAATAATTGAGATAATGCTTAAAGGGATAAAAACATGGCTGCGCGTTGTATGAAACAAAGGTTGGCTGGCAGGACTGAGAGAGCGCATGTGCTCAGCTGACGAGAGCTGGCAGGCTAAGCGGTTACCAACACTTGGAATGAAAACTAAGTTAAAATGAATTCCCCTAACATATCACAGACAAAAGAATTGTACACTTCTTTTGCCGTAACTATTAGTAGAACACTCCTAACTAGCTAGGCTTGCTAACACAGGAATAAACCCTGGCAAAGCACTTCCTAGTTTGAACTAGTACTTTCTGGCATCTATCTTACAGGCACATGCTCGTGTCTCATCAGGCGAGTACAATACACAATAATAGAGAATTCACTCGGCGCTCTGGCCATTACGATAATAATATTTCTACTTAACACTCTTTTAAACCACTTCTAAAATAATTTCTTATTAATGTACCTTAAGCTAACATTGTTTATAAAATAAATCATATATGAATTATATGCCTTACCATGAGTCAGTGTGTGTCTTCCGCTGCAAGTGTGCTCCGATTTATGCTTTGTAAAATCATTTACAGTTTTACATTTTACAAGGGATAACACATTTTACAAGCTTTTTCAAGCAAGCTAGGTTCGAATCCTTGGCGAGGTCAGCCATTTTACGTTTTAAGCCCTGGCCGGAAGGGCCCAAATACGTAAGGAAAATATTTGAGGGAAAATGCAGAATAAATTACTTGAAACTTACCTTAAAAGGATTTATAGTGTTAATTTACTCTAGAGGGGGTCGCCAGAAAACTCCGCTAATTACTTTACCCTACATACATTTATTTACAAGAGGCCGTTTACTGGCCTGGAGAAAGAGTAAATGCAGCTTGTCCACACAGGGACTAATATTATCTCTCACAAGGGGATGATAGTTGGCTAAAATGAGGTTCAAGTAAAAGCTGGTTTTCAAAATTATTCAGATTATCTTGCGGTAATGCATCACTTGCGGGCACGAAGACTTGGACACATGACTCAGGAAATCTGGATGCCATAATAAGTGGACCTTTGTGGAAATGCGGCGTTGGCTTTGTCTCAGGTCTGGGCACGCCAGTAACGCCTTGGTAGGCCTAAATGGAAGGCTCGCTGGGACATCCGTCCGAGGTCACGACTGGAGCTGACTGAGAGCGAGGGCAGGTTTTAAGCATGGGTGTTAGGGGTCAGCTTAACCCCCCAAGAGCAGGGCATCCTGGAAAACAGAACATACGGCCAGCAAAGGGTTCACAGGAAAAAGGAGCTTAAGACGTAGGCCTAATAAGTACCTGGCTACCTACACCCTCCCTTTGGGATACGTCCCTAAGGCTGAGAAGTCTTTATTTCCCCCCTTCCCGCAACTACGGCTGGCTGATATTTGTGTAAATATGGCTGCTCTTTTAGAAATAAAATACATTAAATAAGTGCTGGGGAGACGAGGTGGTCAATAAATGTAACACCTTTTAGGGATTGGCTGAAATTGGAATCCACTAGTTGTTCATACATGAAACAAACCTTCGGTCTTAACATTAGGAGAGTCTTCTGGCGCCAGCTGGAAATCCAGTAAAATTAATAAGAAACACTTGTGTGATCCAGGGACTAGGATCTGTACTTCCCCACAGGGTATTTGGGAGCTTTCACAATGCCTTGGGCACCCTGTGAGCGCATCAGTTACTTTCTTACAGCTTTTAAGAGAGGACGTGATTACTCTATCTCTTTAAAGCCAGTTTAAAGCCTATCTTTTCTGGGTGGGCTCAGAGTGTGTAATCATGTAGGTTTGTATAAGTTGTGAGAAATCATGGAGAATTTTGCCTTGCCAACAGAGCTTTCTTTGGGATCTCACAAGAAACAAAGGAAATGCCCTGGAGTGAGTGGGTTTCCTTGTTTGAGATTTTAAACTGCGATATCTACAGGTCCTCACCCAACGTGCAGTAGGTGCTGAGAAAACATTATTTACAATTACTAATCCATGTTCAATTTGTTGTTGTTGGTTGGTGGAACAGTGAAAAAAGTTTTATGAGGAAGGTCAGTACAAGAGAAAAGAGATGCTGCCATCTTTGGATGACCAAGCGTCTTCAGCTTCTTTTGTTCTGACTATTCATGATGCTGTTCCACATGTTTCGTTACCTGGATTTGATGCTTCCCATGCCCCTTCTGTTTCTTCTAATGATTCGTAGTTGGAAACAAGCATCAGGAGGAGTTTTAGGCAGTTATGTACCTAATTATTCTCCTTCCCTGCAGGGAGAGGGGAAGCATCGCCATCTTTGTTGTATGTTTCAGCTTCCGATATGCACACGATGGAGGGAAAGTGGGCAATGTTAGGCCTATCAGGGGTACCAACTTTAGATGGGTTGTTGTCTTACTATATGACATCATGCTTCCCTCCGGGTCATCCGTCTATGAGTGTTCCTCATCTCCTTGGTCTGGTTTTTGGGGCGAACGCTATGACAGCTGCAGCGGCGCATGTGATTCCAACGATGCAGAACTTGGGAATTAACTTTGGAGCATCCACAGGGATTCCATCAGTATCTTCACAGCGTCTTCCATCAAGTGCAGTGACGTCACCGCTTGCTCCCTCAGTGAAGTCACAATCTAACATGGGGTCCGCCATGACGTTACAGCCTATTTCCACTCACATCTTTGGTGCAAACAGATACAACTATGATTTCAGACTCGGTAGCATGCATGTTTATGGAGAAATTACAAGCTTTGGAAGATAAGATAAATAAGACAGGCAGTATGGTAATGTAGAATCAGTAGAGCAGTTGACTTGGTCATTGATGAGTAAATTAGAAAAGTTAAATTTTGTTTAATTCACTGGAATTCTGACTCTTCATTACTGTAGGTTAGGCTATCCTACAGTTTTAGATAAATGTTAAAAGCAGAAATTAGCCATTTTAAGTCTTGCCCAATAGTCATAATACTCAGTTATGTGTAATGTTTATGCATATCAGCTCACTGCAGGTCATACTTGTAGTGGTCACTAGAGACCTGATAGCCTTTAAATAAATACAAGACTGTGTATTGAAGACTGTACAGTATTAATTACTGACAGCAGTTAATGCAGATGGACTGTTTTCATCCTCAAGATTAAACTATATTGGAAAGTTAGACACATGGCTCATTGACCACAGTGAACCAGTTCTTCTTTCAAACAAACAAACAAACATTTCAGGAAAGTTGCTTGGTAACTAGATTCAAAATTTTTGTAACAATTTATTTACAAATGCCATGGACAACAAATTCAGTGTCAAGTGTAGCCCAAAGCTGGCCATTAATATTATTTTTATATTATTTTTAATTGATGATAAGACCAGGGATTTAGCATGCTTAGTTTGTACCAAATTTCATGTATAGTTTAACTCTCTTAGGACTGCCTTGTTCAGAAGAAACTGGTACCCACTTTCATGTAAACATTCCAGATTAACAAATTAGCAATGTGGTTCATGAAAAGAATTGTTAATTTTAACTTTTCCCCAAAACTTCTATGTCATTGTTTATCCTATCCTTTCTTTGTTGAGTTGCTCTTAAGTTTTTGAAGAATATTGTCATTTTTATTATTTTATGAGCTGGTTGATATGTACTTTTCCAGTATACTGCAGCTTTATACAGGAGGTTACCCACTAGTGTTTCCATCTTAATAGATAATAGATATATTTCCCAAAATTGTACTCGTTCAACTTCATATTAAACCAGTATGTCATGTAGAATCCATATTTTGAGTCAAAGGGATCCCAGACTTGTTCCTTATAAATCATGAAAATAAACCCCTCTGTCTTGCAGTCTCCTTTATTCCTAGTCCAAATGATCCCTGACATGTACCTATCTGTAATGCACTCCTTCATTTTTAGCCCAAGTGATCCTAAACTTGTACCCTTCAAGTCTTGAAAACAGAAGAAGCAGGATTTGTAATTGAAATGATCAATTTCAGGTTCAGCCTAGATATTTGGACAGTCCTTCACTACAGGAGTCACAGGTGCTTGATGAGGATTTCATTGAGCCAGATATAGCTCAAGAGCCAGGTTGGTAATAAACTCTGCTATTACTATAACATTTTTAAGCATGCCAGCTTTAAATGATCCTAAATAATCGTCAAGAAATTTTGCATTTCATTCTTTTTAGACTTTTTATCATGTATATAATTCATTTATATATTGTTTCTTATGTTTCGCTTACAGAGGAGAGTGCTGCTTTAAGTGTGCTGTCCCCTAGTGATGAGCGCCTAACTGTGGCTTCCAAGGTACCACCCAGAGCTGTCCAGTTAGCAAAACTACAGTTATTTGTTGATGATGAAGAAGAGCCACAACACCTTGTTAGGGAAACCACTCCCACACCACAATCAATCAAAGGTGAAATAACTTTTAAGAGAAGATTTTTTTGTATGTAGAGTATTATGTCTATAGTGTTAAGTTTCACAGAGCATTTGATGCTCAAATGTAACCCCTTGATTATCCATATGTCCCATATCAGCAGTGAGCCTAGGACTGCATCTTGATCAGTACCAACACGTATACTTCCTTAACTGCACTAAATAGCAAAGATGCAATTTGCAGATGGGTGTGTGGTGCACATGAGACTGCCTTGATGAACGAGCAAAAATGGCTACCTCTTAGTCAGGCAAACTAATTGAGCTTTGTTTGAGTACTGATTGGGTCAGTGAAAATGTCATGTGCTGAAAGGCTTACTGATGAGGAGGAATAGGGTGATTTGTGTTTTTCAATCAGTATTTCAAGATATGTACTACAATTATATACCATTGGCTTATGGTACAACTGTCTACTGTAAGGCTGTACTGTATAGAGAAAATGGTAAGCATGTATTATATGTATGGTATGGGGAAAGTGGTACTTGCAGTGTAGTAGCACATTGTGAGCTACAGTTCAGATTATGTACTAGTAATCTAGTTTTTTTTTTTTCTTAATTTGTACATAAAAAAATTACATTAGGAGCAATACAATATCTTTTTGTGTCTTCCAAAGTTATAAACACGATCTTTCAGTGTTTTTAACAGAAAGAAAAATACAAGTTACACAAAAACTGAAAGCAATGGTCAAGGTAAAAGAAATAACATACAACTACATAGTTGTATCAGAGTAACTGCCCTAAGGTGGTTTGCCAATACTTTTTAACAACTCAGTTACACTAACTACATGTTTTGTCGGTATTGCATTACAGAAAAGTCCAGTTTAAAATTACTCTTATATATATTCATTGTGTCAACCTTTTGGATTAAAATAGATTCTAATACTTTGTTTTTCATTTTGTCCAGGTTAACAATATGATTTTTACTTTGGCTGTGTTGGAAGAGGCATTGTTTTTGTCTGTTTTGAATAATGGCATTGTTTTCATCACCTTTCCTTATTGAGTCACAATGTTGTCTTTTCCTTCTGTCAGAATCAATCGTTTCACCTATATAGTATGTTTTATTACACTCTTGGCAGGGAATTTTGTAAATGCATCCTAGTTTTTTGTTTACATTTTTAACATTATTTTTAGGTTTAACATTATTTGTTAGGTACTTTTGAACAGTGTTCGTATTCTTATGTACTGGGACAAAGTTACAAAATTTCAAATATGGCTTTGAAAGTCCAGGGTTTTCTTTGTGGTAAGACTAGAACATTATTATTATCAACCAGGAAGCTGTTTTTCTCCCTTGCCACATAATATATTCTATGTGCCTGTGTGCCTTTTGAATAAAATTTGTATTGTAACCAAGTGAAGTGAAAAATTTTTTTATATGATTTATTTCAGTCATAAAAATTCAACATCACAAAATTTTTCTGCTCTCAAGAATATATTAGAAATAACACCTATTTTCACATTATCTGAATGGAGAGAAAAAGCATGAATATATGACTGCATGGGTCGGTTTTCTATATAAAGCATATTTAATTCTATTGTCTTCTGAACAACATAATAAAGTATCTAAGAAAGGTAACCTTATTAAAAAGGATTTCTGCATCAGCTGCATTAATTTTGTAAAGTCTTCTCTATTTTCCATATCAAGAATTTCAACACTGAGAAATCGTTGATAAGGAAAATAGAGAAGACTATACAAAATTAATGGAGCTGATGCAGCAATCCTTTTTAATAAGACTTGTTTAAAAGAGGGTCTACTCCCAAGATATAAGAAAGGTAACCTGTTGTTATTCTTTTTCTACTTTAAATTTGATGCACTGTTGTAAATTATTCAGTTGAGTTAATAAATCTTCAATATTAATCAAATCTGGAATCAACACACAAATATTGTTAGCATAGCGAAACCAAACAATTGGAAAGTTAAAATGATGGGTAAAATTTCTGTTTCAAAACATACCATAAACAAATTTGCTAAAATGGATGATAACAGTTAACATTTTCAGTTTTTTCCAAATTTTGTGGGCTTCCTACAAAGTAATTTTATGTTGTGTGTTTGATTATTACTTTATGATTAATGCTTAGTCTGGATAAGATAGGTTTCTTTAATGGATTGTTTGTGACATTTTTCTGGTGATTTGTGTATGGCATAATATGATAATAAAAGGATATGAATAATTCTTTTTCTTTGGATTTGCTACAATTTTCCAAGGTAATTTGTTTTCATAATCTAACTATGGCTGATGTATGATTTTTGTGGTAGCTGAGAGGTAGCATAGCCTAAGCTAGCTTATTCCTTCCATGACTTCTTTTATGACTGCACTTTGTACATATTTTCTCTTTGTTTCCAGCTACTTCTAAGAAACTAATGCTTGGTCATGAAGTGAGCTATACAAGATCATCAAGTCCGGTAGAATCAGCTGGACCTAAAATAAAGTTTGGCTCACAATCCCAAAGTGGAAGTATTGGTGAAGCACCCAAAGTCAGTAAGTATCATTCTCACAACAAGTAAAGTTCATTAGTATATAGGCATCATTGATGATTACATGGATCTTAACCCAGGTACTTCATTGCTGGACCTTAACTCCTGATGTCCATGAAAAAAAGTATTCAAGTTTTATAAGGAAAGAAAGTTAATCATCAGCAAGAAATGAATGATTGTTCATTCCTTCACAGGTATCTCTGCTGAGCCTAGCCTTCCTTCTTTGTTGAGGGATTCCCGGACTGAGTATCAGTTGCTGCCCAGTGGAAAAGATGTTGGCAAAGAGGCTGGTCATGTTCCTCCTCAGCACCAAACGGCAACTGTACCATTTGTCTCATCCCTGATGTCTAGTATAGACCAGCGCTTATCTGACATGGGAGCCTTTATGGGGCGTTCATTTAGGGTTGGATGGGGACCAGGCTGGACGCTGGTCCATGCGGGGAAACAGTTAGCCTCTCTTAGAATACCTGAGGAGACTGAAGTTGAGATGACAGAGGATGAACCACCATCTCCAGTTTCTTTCTTTTTCTTGGGATCATCAGTCACACAACCAAAAAGAGCCAAAACAACAAGTTCTACCAGGTAAGTGGTATTGCTTCAATGTAGTTCAAGTTGAATTCAGTATGTAATTTTTATTAACAGTAATTATACCTCTACATTGTTGTCTACATATCTAATATTTCACACACTGAGGAGTTGAGGTGTGAGAGACCCATATAGAAATTGGTAAGCAAATTTGATTTTTGATGGCATATTTATAAGATATTTGAAATTTATCTTTTTTTGAAAGGGGAGAAAATGAGTCACAAAATGGAACTTTTGAGACTAAAATTGATGTATATATTCTTCATTCATAGTTATAGTTAAATACTATAATGGTATTCCAATAAATAAATGTCAACATAAACACAACCTGCTGCCTAAAGAGAAAGTGTGTTGTAAAAATGATGATGATCTGAAAGGATTACCAGGTGGAAGTGCTAGGTGAGCAGTTACATGACATACGCAAGGCTGGATGCGGTTCTTTAACATGAGTGAAGAAGATTAAACAGGTTTTATGGGTTCCAGAAGTGTTAGTCCAGCCTCTAAAATTTTCTCTGATTTCAAACATTCGTCATTAATAGGTACCCCAATCTTAGTTTCTAAATGTTGTTTAGGGATCTTAATGCACAGTATGGACATTCTTTGGTTGAGTTTCTTTACTATAGTTAACTTTTGTATTTGCAGTTACAAATTGGTTATTGAGCAACTTCATGCTGTACAGGCAGATCCACACACATTTGATGTAAGTATTTACCCATTTTTTTCTATCTAAATATCAGAACATAGGCAAGTTGTTATCATAAACACACAGAAAAAATTGTTCTCCATGGCTTAATTCATTAAGATAATGTATTGTACTTCTATTTAAGAGAACCTGTGTGGCATTAACTGTCATGAGAAAATTTATCTTTATTAAATAAAACTTTTAGTCAGTAATTATTATTATTATAAAGGATTAGTTTATCCAGACCTCTGAGCCTAACAACGGCTCTTTTCGGGCTGGTGTTTTGGTCAGTAAAAAAAACATTGTCTTCCTCTCATTTTTATCCATTCTTAAGTAATCTTACTGGTTGTTTTTAAGAAGTGTCTTAATTATTGCCTTGTGGTGTATGTAAACTATGTCATTTAATGAATAAAATCTTTGTAGCTTTGTTTGTAAGAATTGAAATTTTTTCACCCCCTATTTTACTGATGTAATATATGTGATAGTTATAAGCACAAGAACTAGACTTGCCTCTAGTGAAATAATGTGATTTTGTTTAAATATGATTAAGCTTTCAAAGACCCTTTTGTCCTTATCATTATAATATAAGGTTCCATATGTATTGTTTTATGTTCTTCACAGCATTTAACTGAAGCATGCCTAAATGATGTTTGGAAGTACAGTGTTCTAACAAAAGACGGGAAGGGTGAAACTGACAGTTCGTCATGTCCCCATTATCGTCCTGTGAAGGACAGAGAACTTCTCCATCAGTTAGCTCTTACTGCATCCTCAGCAGGCATTGAGCATGAAGGAGTTTCAAATATATTCAACCTTTGTGTTGGACTGTGGGGAAGACTTCATTTTTATTCTCCTGAATCAGGTCAGAAATAAAATTTGATGTATATGTGTATACAGTAACTCATACTTTTTATTTGAATACTTATAGTCTTTCGTCTATTTAATTTTTATGAAGGCGTTTTATTCAAGGCTGATAATGTTAGCCATGTCTCTATTCACTTTTTCTCTTAAATAGGGCTTTGTTTATTGAAATGTTGCTGATGAAAAATAGTAATTTAAAAAAAATTATGAAAGTTTCCTTGAATGTACAGAGAACATCCTTTTATCCAGATTCATGGGTTCCAGATTTTGGATTTCGCAGGTTTAATGGGATGGTATTAATATGACCATAAGCATACAGTCCTAGTGATGTAATATCCAGTGGTTCATTCATATATATTATCATGAGAAATATAAAGTTATTCACGTAAGAGTATCCTGCTACTTTTTTAAATTTAATAATTAATAAGTTCAACGTTTGGCAAAAAATTGTAAGATGCATTGAGGGAATGGAATATCTGTATCCTTTAGCAGTTCAAGCTGCCCCAGTTTACTTTGCCTTCTCTGTGGACACATTAACATGTAAAGCATTAAAATGAAAACAGTTTAGGATATTTCATATACTGTAAACTAGAAAATGTTTGTGTGAAAAGCTTATATCATTATTGTTGCAAAGTAACTAAACTTACTCCATTGTGTAGATGGTGCTAACGAATACTCTCAGTCACGAGCAAGAGTGGAAGCTGTGAGCCAGTGGCTGGAAAATGTCAACAGCTCAATTGTTCAAGAGGAAGTTTTGTATGCTATGAGTCAAGATGGTGAAGAAAACTATCTTCCTGCAATATTTTCACACCTTACTGCTAGGCAGATCTCTGAAGCTTGTATGTTGGCTCAGAGTAAAGGTAAGGAAATCTTGGTCTTGATTCTTGTTCTTCTTTCCTTTGGCTGGGTTATCTTATTGTATGTATATGTTAAGAATGGAAATTCAAGATGAGAAACTGCACATTCTTACTAGGTCAGCTATTGATTAGTTTTTAAAGCTTAGACACAAAAGGAATCTCTGGTATCCTTGCCCTTCCAAATCATCTAATATTAATATGGTATGAGCTCAGACCTTTTCTCTCCTAGATTTAGTAGGTGTCATAATAGGAAAGATAAGTGTTATTACTACTTATCAAGAAACACAAAGAAGCATAACTTTGGTACAAGAATTATATGGCATATCCATTATGTCATTGATCTGGTTATAATTTCAAATGCAGTAATTTACCTGTGTAGTAATGTTTCTTTTAATTTTTTGTTTATTAGGTGACCACCACTTGGCACTTTTACTGGCACAGTCATGTATGGGTGAGGACAGCCCTCGTCAGATACTTGCCCAGCAGCTAAGCAATTGGGTGGAAGGAGGAACTTATGCTATGATGTCTCCAGAACGATTGGTACTGTACTGCATTTTAGCTGGAGCACCAACCCACCAGGCTTCTAACACTACTATTAATACTTGTCAAGGGTTGGATTGGAAGAGAGCTTTTGCTCTGCATTTATGGTATGTAAATGTCAAACATTGATAGTGATCTTATGTACCAGATTACTTTAATTTTTCCCTGATTCTGGTCATGTCAGGTATAAATATACATTTGTATGAAAAGCAATGTCTTTATTCAATTTCACTCCATGTGCTTCATGAGTATATTCTCTTTGGTTCATCTTCCATTTTAAATCCAATATTTATGGTAATGCACACAATTTGAATTTTGCCAACACCACTAAAAGAAGGAATAAGCTTGGCATTATGGACCTTGCAGAGTTGGTTTTAGGCATGTGCAGGTAGACCTTTCTTTACAATGTTTAGATTAATTTTACTTCAAATTGAGGCTATGAGGAATTAATTTTTTTGCTTGTTTTATTGAATATTCCTTAGATTTAATACAGGATTTAGCATAAGTTTTTTATTTATTTATTGGAAGGTTTAAAATTTCTAAAATTGTGTTCACTGGAATTTGTAACATCTTGAAAATATGTAAAAAAAAAAAATGTCTTCCTGTTTAAAATTTTTATAATTGTATGTCGGTACCTAACTATAAGATCTATTCTAAATTAGTCATTCTCTCCTTTCCTTTTGTGTCTGCAGGTACATGTGCCCAGCTACATCAACAATAGCAGAAGTACTGCAAGAATATGATCAAGCAGCAGGACTCAAGGGGGATGTGCCAAGCTATTGTGAGGCACCACTTCCTTCTTACCTCACACACCATGGTCATGATGGAGATACAGGTTTGTTAATGAAATGTCCATCCCTCTGTGTATCTTCTTTGTAGCTATGATACTGCAGTTTTCATATTCTTCTTATGTTTGGTATGCAGTGCTGGGATGACCCCCAAACTTTTTCCAGTTTCCACAGGACAACTTCCTTGACTGTACTTTACTTCAATTTCAGTGACCACAATCTGCTTTACTATGTCAGTTTTCAGTCTTCTCTACCTTCCTTTTGTCAGCCCAAGGTCATCTGCATCTAGCAGGTCCCAGGGTGTCTCTTTCTGTGCTGCTTTTTAGTTTTAACCCTTACTGTATTCAGTTGTGGATAGTACTGATGTCATTACTGCCGCTGTCTGTGTGTGTAACAGATCATGGTAAAATGACGTAAAACTTGTTGCATGGTAATGTTAGTGAATGCCAAAATAACCTTCAAGAAACTTTCATGAAAACATTGATGTAGATGCTTTATGGCAAGGAAGGTACTTGCTGTTATTAATTGTTGGATGGTTTTTGAAAGACTGTATCATGGATTTGCTACTGATGGCACTTCATCAAAACATTTTACCTTTTCTTCCAGTGAAATTTGATGTCTGCTACCATCTCCTGAAACTCTTCACAGATCCTATGCATAGATTGGAGACACTACTGAACCCTGGAACTGTTACGTCTGATCCTGTAGACGTTACTGTTAGGTAATATTGTTAGCATGCATTTGTTTTTTCTTAAGGATAGCAAATTCAGTACATTCATCTGCTTTATTTGTTTTGGTTTTGTAGCCTAGGAATTCCTGAGCATTGGCATTGGGTTTGTAGAGTGTAATATTTGCATATTATGGGGATTGTTGTTCTCATATGAGGAATAGAGGAACAAAAATAAGGAATTTTTTTTATTATTTCATGATTAATTTTTCTTTTTACAGCATTTTAATTTACTAAAGTAACTAAACTGGTAAAGTAAAAATTACCTGTAATAGATTACCTTCCTCAAGCATCTTTATTGTTATCAGACCTTTGTTACTTACAATTTTCTGTTGTTGCTTTTTAGTGCATGAAAATGTATGATCATTTTCAGCTGGCTTTTGTGGCGTGTATTGGAGTCGTTAGGATACCACCACCTGTCCGAACACTTGAGTGCTGGATTACACCTGAGTATGGCCGCTTTATTGGAAGCCACTGGTCAGTGGCACTGGGCAGCATTTGTCTTATTGAACATTGTTGATGAGGAAAGGTTTGTTGTTCTTTGTTACTGTTTTTCATTAACAATAATCATTCACATGTAAAGTAATGTCATAAAAGAATGTGATTGGATAAGTTGTATGACATGGAGCTGCCCTTTTTAAACAGAAATCTACTTTTATGACAAGTAATAATCCCCTTGCTCAGCTATTTTCCAAGTCATTTGTTATTTATCCTGTAATAAGTAGCCTGCTGTTATTGTAACAAAAACCTATTTTTAAAACCAAATGTATAGCCTTTAAACAATTTTTGCATGCACCATAAACTTTCCTTTATGTACATATAGCCAGCCATTGTGGATTTTTTTCCTCACTCCAGTTATTCTTATTCTTCTCTGGTTATTGACATTAAATATATTTTGGTATTCATCAGTGGTAGAGCATTGATATTGAGACTCAAGAAAAATTTGTCATTCAGTGCCATTAATCATAAGTTCCTTTATACTGTGTTGAACAAATCCCAGTTGTACCAGCATTTTATTTCTTTAAAATAAAAAAAATAGCATAAATTGAAGTATCCCCACAATATAGAAAACTTCGATTAAAACTCCCATGACTAGTTACTTATTGAAATCCTGTAAAGGAAGACTTAACATCAAATCTCTCCACACATACACAAATGTACAAACTACATATTATAAAGATATGACAGTGACAAGGAAGATTCAAAAGAGGACAACTTAGGTTAAGGCAAAGGATGTTGCTACACACAAAAGCAATCTGGGAGAGCAGTGTTGAGGTATGAAAGCTTTGGAGTCGTGAGGGTAGGTGGAGAGTGTTAGGGTATGGGCAGGTGGGATCTGAGTGTATTTTCAGAAAACAGGGATTAGTTCAACTTGCACAAAGGCAGCTCAAGATTAATGGGATGTATTGAACAAACAAAAGTCCCACCTACATCTAAATAATGCCTTTTTTAGAAGAGCAAAACATGATTGTGATCTACAGTTTTACTTTGCTGTGTGTGTGAAATTTTATTTTTTTCTTTCAGACGAACTAAAGAGGTACAGACACTCTTGCAGCGCCACATAGTTGTCGGGAAGGATATGGAGGCAGATCTTAAATATAACATGAAAGAAAACTTTATTGTAGAGGAGTTGCATATTCCACAGAAGTGGATTTATGAAGCAAAAGCCATCAAAGCCAGGGTTTTGAACATGTAAGTTTTTACTTAATTTAATTATCTGTTAACATTGTTTAATGTAAGAAGTTAAAATTTCCAGTTGGTTAACTTTTTTTAAATACAACAGTACTTAAAATACTTCTTACCATTGCCCTCAGTTTGTGTACATGACATTCTCTGTTGTATGATAGCTGTTAAAACGAAAATCTCAAAGGGCGCTAAATTAAGCTTACTCTGCTTGCAGTATCAACCCTTGAATTCTTAAATTTCCTTAAATGCTGGTTGCTTGTCCAACGCCGGTTGTCTTTGCAAGTGTCTGTGCTGATTCAAGATAAGTAATTTTTGCATACCTCATGCAGAAATCAGTATCATTGCCAGATCAGGTGGAATTTCTAGGCACCCCAGAATTACAGGGAAGCATAATTTTATAATGTCTTTCCAAAATAAAAACTAACAGATCATTAGCATCTGTCATTTATAGTAATGTAGTTAGTGTCTTTAAAAGTCTGAGAAGTTTTATTGTTATTGGCAATACCTGATACTATTACTAAGTGAGTGGAGACAAGATTAAGTCACTCAGAGTAGATATACCTATATCACCAATGAATACATTTGGATGTATGAGTGGTTCTGTTTACAAATTTAATTTGATAGGGTGAAAAATATACCAAATAACTTTTATTCAGGCTTTAGCCAGATCTTGTTTTATGTATTTTTTAAAATATATATTTTCTGTGATGATGTGCAGATGACTGATGAAGTTGAATATTAGAATAAGGTGAAAATTTAATTTGTATTTTGTTTTGATCTTTTACATACTATATTTCAGGGTTGATGAAGAAGCGTGGTATCTTTTGAAGGCTGGTGACTACAATAGAGCTCATATGCTTATTGTTGACACTATTGCACCAAATTCTATTGTCAATGGTGAGTAAAGACATATAAGGCTATATTTCAACTTAAGCAATAACTTGAGATGTGAACACAAACCATTGTATTTATTCACATCCACTTATATTTAACCCTTAATGGATGGATTGCTCCTCGGGAGTAGTAATAACATGTTTGGGTTAGTGGATAGATTGATCCTGTAGATAAACAATATGCGCCATTGATTTTGAAAGAATCGGACGGGAAAGAGGTGCCAAATCTTCTATAGCTCATAAATATACTAATGGCAACTTTTGCACTGGCTAATATCATGAGTCTGGCATCTCAGGACATCCGTTCTGCTTCTGACAATGTACTGGGTTTTTGTCTCACATGACGTCTTTTTACCGAGGGGCTGCTGTTGGTTTCTGTTCTTGTCTTTATGATAGTATACCAGTTGTAAATGTAATTGTCCAAAGAAATATTAGAAAAAACATGTACAAATAAAAAAAAAGTTACTGAATCTTCATTCACTGTAGATTAATGTAAATATTTTTCAACATATGCTTAGAATTTATTACTGATTTTATTTCTTATCTGTTTTGATATTGTGTGAGCTATAATCATAATTTTACAAAATAAAATTATTGATTAGAAAAAACATTATATAAGTTGGTAAAATTTACAATTGTCTTTTAAAAAAAGAGACCCCACAAGGGTTGTAAATAGACATTTTCAACTTCTCATGGAGGGTATGGAAATTTTTTTTTTTTTTCATTTTTCTTTCACCACGTGCATATGCATATCTTCCTCTTTCCACTGATTTTTTTTTCTTCCCGTTAATTTGCCGACCTCAAAGTTTTGCTGGCATGGGGTTGCTGCGTATTGACGACTATGTTTTTTATCACTTTGACCTCTAAGCATGTTATTGAGTGCCACGCCTTTTCAAGGGAAGTTTTCCTCTCCAGTTGCTGGTCCGTGGTTGGTCTCTCATGGCCTCAGAGTCTGCATCTAAAGCTCAATCTTCCAACAGGGACAACTCTCTTTTTCATCATTTTGCTAATTCTACCCTGATTGTGCAGCTCAAGAAAACCATGAGGCTCTAGGTCATATAGATCATATTAGTATAAAGTCACCACTGAACTAATTTTACTTTGGTCTCAAATGATCCTATTTGTGTGCATTGGGACCCATCATCAATGTAGGCTATGTACTTTCAGTGGGAAGGGTTTTGAATCAGTCATCTTCCTTATCTTCATGTGTCATTCCTCAGTTGCCTGACTCAATAGAGCCATGTATTTCTTGGAGTGTTTGACTTGATGCCTTTAGGTTCATCTTCTACTACAGACCCATCACTTTTGGAAATGCATACCATCAGGAAATTCTTCCATCACAAACTTATTACTCATGGAAGTGTTCCTATTGGAATTTTCTTTGCTAACTCCTGTTATTTGTGGGAGTTAACCTTGGCTGCTACAGCTTCCTTTCTTGGTCCTCCCTTTTAAAGTTGTGATTCCAGCTATTTTATAATTAATTATTTTGTAAGAACAAACTCATGTTTTTACAATACAACTAGTTTTTATACTTAAGCATACCTGGTGGAAACTTCTTTTTTTTTCTTTAATGCTTCACTTCATGAATTTTGATGCATTCCATATAGTTCAAGTTATGCTATGGTTAAATGGATTGTTTATTGTAAAAGGTCTGTCCTCGTAATATAGTGTCTGGTAAATGGTAGCAGAACTCTCATTTGTTCCAGTATCAAGAGAAGAGGATTACATATTTAGTTCTTGCCTTTCTATAACAATAGCATGTGGTTATGTTTATTATTTGTGTCATCCAACCCATTGCAAGTTGGGGGTTTTAGCTCTTTGGTATGGTTTACCTGCTTTACAACAATAACTGTATGGTTTCTGTGTTATGGTACAGTTTTATATATATAAAAAAAAAAATGTCTTCTATTTGGAGTTGCTGTCAGTGTAGAAAAAAAAAAATTTAGTGTTTTACAACTGCACATAGCAGGTTTCTTTTTGGAATAATTTTCACATTGTTTTAGTAATTAAGTTGTATAACTTATATAATGGCCTTTTTAGGCATAATGGTTCTGAGACAGCTTGTATCTTAAGCACAGGAATCGATTTTGTGTTCAAAGAATCAGATTTATTTTTCTATATCCTTAATTTACCTGTAGCTAGTGCCGTCAATGTACCTCATGCAGTGCAATGTAGGCATTACCTAAGGTTCTTTGCAGTGTCCCTTCGGCCCCTAGCTGTAACTACTTTCATTCCTCTTACTGTACCTTTCATATCTTTCTTCCACCCTCTCCTGACAATTGATTCATTGTGCAACTGCAAGGCTTTCCTCCTGTTATACCTTTCAAACCTCTTCACTGTCAATTTCCATTTCAGCACTGAATGGTCTTAGTTGCACCAGTGCTTGGCATTAATACCTAAAACCTATAAATCAATATATCCTTAATTTTGTTTGCTGTATTTTGCAGAGGATCACGATTACTTACAAGGCTACCTTGATCAGTTTTGTGATGACGGTGTTCGAAATAAGGTTGTGGATTGGTTTATTGGTGGTGGGGTCTATACAGACTACTTGGATGTTTGCTCAGTTGTTGACGATATGAAAAGATCTGCAGACCCAACTCCAGCCCAGTTAGAACAACTTCGTCCAAGACTGCTTGCCCTCTGTTCAAGGTTGAATAATTTGAAATGTTCAACTGCTACCCATAGGTGAGTTAATAGCATTTTTTTTTTGTGTTTTAAGAAGTGTGGATTTCAATTCCCCCCCCCCCCCCTCACATTTTTATTATTTATAAAGGCCATTGTAATTAAAGCCATACATCCATATACATAACATGCCAACCCCTATAAAAGTAATTTAGTTAGGTTTATGTGATGAAATTGTTATAAAAACTTCTTTTTCCTGAATTTTATCTCCAATAGTGTTATGTTTAGATTAAGTTTGCTGTTTCAGCAGCATGTCAGATTACATTTAAATGAATCAAGGTTGTTAGCTCAAGATCACGCTCGCAGGTTGCTGTTTTTCAGAACTTTGACTGGGATTCATAATAAGTTGTTTCAGTATCAAGTACACATATTATCACCTTGTCATTCCAAGGTTATTAATCAGTTTGTTTTTGTTTTTATGAAAACAAGTGTTACCAAGTCAATACTGTATGTCAGAGCCTTGGGTCTAGCCTTTGTGCATGTTAATTGGACACTTACCTTTTTCAAATTTTCAAATATTTTGTGTGTGTGTGTTAACAAGAAAATGTTTGATAAAATATTAATTCAGATTTTACAACCTTTCTATTAAGAATATTCTTTTTCTTTTACAGACTTTGCGTATCTGAAATGAGCCGTGTTGTTGTGGGAGTATTACGGGCTGTAGTAGGTGATGGAGCCGATGCAACACAGGTTCTATCTCAGCAGTTGTCAGGCTTGCCCCTAACACACGATTATGCTTTGGCAGAGCTTAATTTAGTAACAGAACATTATCTTGCACATCTTTCAACATACGACTGAAGAAATCTAAAATAAACATTTTTTAGTCTTATGGTTGTGTAAGTAAATACATTGTACAGTATTAGTTTAAGTTTCATCTTATTTTTTTATGCTCTCTCTGACAATTTAACAATAAATGCTTTGTGCCACTTTGTTCCTGAATATAAATATCAGTCATAGATTAGATTAGGAAATGCCAAACAGTGTTAAATTAGTTCTATTAATTAATGTTTCATGTCTACAGCACTATGTTTATGTAGCTTAGAAAAATATTTATATTTTTGTTGAATTTGAGGTCAGTATCATGAAGAAAAAGGGTTTTATTTATAATTGTAATGGAAGCTGTTTTGAGTGGATTTTGTGTCTTGGTCACCATAGTGGGTTCAAATCAATTTTGTAAATATTGCGTAATGTATATACTAGGTGGTTCAAGTACAATTAGAGAAAGCTGTGTATATAAATGTACTTGGTAGTCATTTGTTTTGTACATTTTGATACTAAGAGATGACAAGTTGTTCATAACAAGGGAAACATGTTTAGACATTACATATAGTTTTAGTGGATGGTTCAGTTTATATATTATAATCATAATACTGTAGATGCTTCTGCCAGGGTTTTTCATTTTATTCCATTACATTTAACCATATTAGTGCATTTTTTTCACCAGCAAGAATTGACAGCAATGTTGTTTACCTGGAAAAAGAACTAATTTGGTATCAAGATGGTTTAGTTTGTCTGTCAGCCCTTGTTTAAAGAGGGTTTTTGTAAATAGGTAAAGTGATTTGTATGTATTTTTAAACTTCCAAGAATAAATCTTTTGCACTTAATGTAAGATGATAGCTGTATTTTATGTATCGTGAGGTCATGCTAGTAGATACTTTCCCTTAACATTTTGTATTGAAATAACTTAAAATTTTAAGTGTTGAAATTTTTTGTTTTTATTCTAGTAGCAATGTCTGTTTGAATGGTCTGTAAAAATTTTCTGGTATTCCTGTTAGGTACCTTGTTACGACTTTAACATGGAGCAGTGAAATGTATGGTAAAGCAGTTGTCCGAAAGTTATTGTTTGATGAGATGTTTGTTTGAAGAGGTGTTTATACAAAATGGTTTTGTTTGATAGTAGGATGCAGAATGGTTTATTAAATACGAGAGCTTTGCTGGTGAATTTTATTTTCACATAAGTCTTACTTATTACGAATACCTTAGGTCCATTTACTTGTGGAGTTGAAGTCATATGGAAAAAATGTTATTATTTAGGTTTTTCTGATTATTTATCCCTGTTGAATTGTGGCTGGCAAGTGCTTGCATTACTACTACTATTCTTGAAAGCATTTATTATGGTGGATGGTAAATCGGTTTTAAACTCAAATAAACTTTGTTACAAAACTTATGACTTTGTAGAATTATGATGTTCCCTCCCCTTAGGAAAGTGTAGATAAATTCTGTTTTGGATACTGATTATATCATTCTTATCTGAATGGTGAAAAATAGCTGGTATTCTCATTATCGAGTGCATTGCATCATTTTACCCTGCATCTAGGAATTTTGTTGACATTTTATTGAAAAGTTGCTAATCATTTGATTTGACAAGAATAGTGCAACAATGCTGCTTTTGATCGAAGTAGCAAGGGCGATGAAAACTTGTTGAATTGGTATTGATTGTTTAATGTATATTAATAGCACACCTGAAGTTTTTTTCTTTCATCAATATCAGTGAAACTTTTAGTTATATTAACAGCACACCTAAAGTTTTTTTTCTTTCATCAATATCAGTGAAACTTTGTTATATTAACAGCACACCTGAAGTTTTTTTCTTTCATCAATATCAGTGAAACTTTTAGTTAGTTTGTTGCCCCATGTCGGTTTATTTTTAAACGGCCTAAATGTTTTATATTTAAAAGGCTAGTGGTTTAAGCTATTTCATCTGTATTTTAGTTTATAACATTACTGTATGAAATAAATTTTTTTGCAAGAAAGTCATTCAACAGTTTTATTATGCAAATAGAGTGATAGTTGGTTATTTGTACTCTCTCAGACTGAACCAGTGCTGATGATTAAGAATTCTAAACAACCAGATTACTTCTCTTCTGTCTCCAGTTTACCTGTAAACTAAATCTGAGTTCAAGTGTAATTCAAATACTGTTTTGTGAACTTGAATTTTATAAAATGGATGAACCACCTAAATAATATTATAGGATATAAAACAATGAATTAAAGTATCTTTAAATATTAATCTTTGGTAACAACTAGATGGTAACTGCTATGTGACTAACTGGAAGCCTATTTCTTCAACAGCTCAGTAAATGTAACACAGATAAACTATACAAATTTTTTTTTCTCATGGCACCTATATGGGCTTAAAAATTGACACTTACTGGCCAGACTACAAAACTTTCAGGTTTTCTTCTTGAGTGAGGCTAAAATCAGCAGAGTTGCACCTGCAGTGACACAAGTTGTTGTAACAAGAACTGTGTCAAGAAGATCAGTGTTTCCCACTGGTATGATGCCCATAACAGCTTCAGATGTCTGTTAAAAAAAGAAAAAAGGTAAAATTCATACTGTAATAATTTACATTAACCATAAGGAACCTATAAGAAGGGACTTTCTCGTAAATTAGTGGATGTGAAAAAAATCTGGTTTCAACATAAAAGCTCATCAATTTGCAAATGACTAACATACTCATGTGTAAAAGCAATTGATGTCATGGGTAGATGAAAGGTAACCTCCTATGTTGAGGGTTAGAACAACACCAATCATCATTTTACCAACATCAGTAGCTTAACCTGAGGGATTTGGAAATCAACATAAGTAACAGATGACCTAAATGAAACGGACACTTGCGTATTCGAAGACTCAAGACACCCCCTTCATCAGCTGTCAAGATACCCCCTTCATCAGCTGTTAGCATGTTTTTAAAGCTATTTGCTATCATAAAACTTGACCCCTACTTGTACTACATAGCATATGAGGGTCTTGTCTCAGCATTTGAAGCTCCAGCACTAAACCAATAAAGCTATCAATAATACTTAATACACATATTGTTACCAATACTTCCCAAAAACAGTCGCCCAGCAATGCTTTAACCCCAATAAGAAAGATAATGATATGAGTAGAAGTACATAGTATAAAACTTATTTGGACATACGAGTATATCAATAAACTAAGCTGAAGGGTAAATGAATAGTGTAAATCATTAATGACTAAGTTACACAACTATCCACAAAATGTGCAAAAATGAACTGAATTAGGCAATTACTGAACTAAATTCCAAAACAGGCACTTTCCTCAACTACATACAGGTACATGCTCTATTGATTACCATCTATTTCCCTTTCTGAGGATTTATATTTCTAATGATTATTGACCATAAATATTGGTAATTTTTCCACAATGGGTATGTATGAAAATTTACAAAGCAGTAAAGGACCTAAAACTTAAAACTTACACTAAATGTATGCACAGGGAGCCATTCACATTGATCTCTCCCACTAGGTGGACATGGCTCTAATTGGGCTAGTGCTCTACATGCATCTCCTCCAACATCTTCACACTGCAACATTATTAGTGGATGTGGCAATCTTACACCTACTTCTAGAGGATGAGATGTCCCACTTCTTGCTCTGCAAAGTAAAAATAATTAATATATACATCAATTCCTTGTTTTCAAAGTATGGAGACAAAGAAGTGCTCACTATATAATATACTGTACAGTTTTGTACCACTTTAGTATATTATACGATATGCATCACTTGTGAAGAAAAGTTAAGTAAATATATTCCTTTTCATGATCCATTTCTGATTCTATTTATCAAGGATAGGAAACAATTTTGAGTATGCATAAGACTGCACAGGAGTTGCATAAGAAATTACATTAAAGTCACTAAAGAAATTGACATTAAAGAAAGTTGTGGCATTCAAGGCTCTTGTATTATCTGAAAAATAACATTTAAGTATTAACCTGTGATATCGAAAGTGAACTGGAATGGTCATGTTGATTAGCCATCGTCCATCATCCATGGGATGTGGGCGAACAAAGTAATAAGCCATGATTCTTGGAGAAAAATGTTCAGGTGTTTCAACATTTATCATCTGGAAAAAATGTTTGTCAAAATGAGTTCAATGTCCAACTGAAGGAAGTATGTTTAGACAGCTTAAGGCAAATTTTAATGACAATAAGTTAAGTTATTCTGATCCACTTTGAAAATAATTCAGTTTAAAGATAATATGAGAAGTATACAACCTGAAAAACTACTTAAACTACAGTATCACCATTTTAATAATTAAATTTTTAAAATTTAAATTGATAACATGCACTGAAAATATAACATGTAACCCTAGAAAAATATTAAACTACATAAAAAGTGATATCTTATCTTGACATACAAAAATTTAAAATATTTTCCCCCTAACAAGGTAGCAAACTGATGCACATTCCCTCTACCCCAAAGGCCACAGAGATTTAGGTAACTCATCAGCTTCCAGGTCATAAAACTTAATATCTCCATATCCAGAGAATTACAATTTCTTATCAAGGGAGTCTGCATGTGAACTTATTACCTGAGGAATATAAAAATCTGGACCTCCAAAAGGCTTGAGAAATCGTAGTTGATTGGGATCCACATAAGATCCTGGAGGATAAATATCCTTTACAAGTGCAATGCAACTCTGTAAATTTTCTGGGGATGACAAAAACACAGTAGTTTCTAGATCTCTGCAAAATAAAAACAATTAAGTTATAACAAAACAGGACTATTTTTAATGACATTTTATTTTCAACAGTTATAAAAATTCATTTTACACTTCAGCTGAAGATTACAGACATTTCATAAATCCTGAAATCTTTGTTTATAAAAGAATAATAAAATGTACAGTGATGCTCAAATCTCATGCGACATGACTCCATAGGTATTTCGTTCAAAATTCACTAACTGGCAACCTAGCATGCTCTATATTTATCCTCTATTTCAATGCGAAAACGCGAGTATCGCATACGCTAAGGCCATAATATGTTTCATAAGAGTGAAATCTGTCATATATTTGAAAATTGTAAGAAAATGTCACATGAACACAAATTTCAGAAAAACCCTTACGAAACATTTTCAAAACTTTCGTTCACTCATTGCTGAAGCATCTGACCAAAACAAAGTCGCTATCAAACCTCAGTTCAAATGTTAAATAAATAAATAAAAAAAAGGTAACATTAATAATGCTTCCAAAGCAAACATAAAAATTTGAAATAGTCCTATTTGATTGTTTTTTACCCTCACGCTGAGAAAATGTAAATATGTATATACAAAAGTAGAATGCGCCCACCGATATCAACGTGTGAGGGAGCATGTGTGACGTATCAGTGTCGGTGCAACAACCACCTGGTATATAAGTAGGTCTACAATGAGTAGCGACCATTAAATTATCTTGAAAAACATTTACTTTATGTGTTTAAGGAATATTTGTTATCTTTCTTAACATTCAAAACTGATAGCATACTAGCAAATATTCGCTTATTTGTCAAAGCCAAGATATTATTCTTAGGCTTAGGTGTTAGATTTCTTTACTTTACGCTTTAACATTCACATCTCTATATTAACAATTTCTGGCCAGAATGCAAATGAGGTTATCTACACATTCTTGCACTTCAAGTTACCTTATGAAAGAATAAATTATACATCAAAAGCGAGCAGGACTTTTTAAGAAATTATATTGTAAACCAGTTGAAAAACCAGTGTTCCACATGCCTTCATATTAATACTTATGATATTTCGATTATAGTCATCTTCTCCATATAACCAAATCATCATCATCATCTTTTATTCTTCAAAGAACAGGTAATCTCTACAAATAAAAAACACAAATTAGTAAAGATTACATTCAGAAAGCTTAGATTATTTTTGCTAGGCTTATAAATAATTTTGCAACATACAGGCAGCTTGAACACAGCCTGAAACTTCAACTTTCAAAGAAACCTGGTTGTAATTTATTATTCCCTCACAGAACAGGTGATCTCTACAATAAATTCATGAGTAACATTACATCTCAGATGGCTGAGATTATTTTGTAGGCCTATAAAACATTTTCCAACATACAGGCAGCTTAAACGCAGCCGAAAGCTTCAACATTCAAATAAAACTTTTTTTAATTCATATTCCTATATTGAAATTGTTGAACTTATTAGGTCTACTGTCATAATGCTGCAGACATGGTTATGGTTGACCAGTCCGAGAAGCATGTTAAGTGTGCTTTCATTGCTGGCACCGCTAACCTTATCACACCACACTTGAACTGAGCAACGTAAAGATAAATAAAAATCAATTCAAATCACACAAATTAAAGAATTATACTAATGCATAAAAGGGATCATATCTATTAACCATAAGGAAAATAAGGCTAGCAGGGAATTCACAAACTTTTCGACATGAATGACATTACAAATGAAAAAAAAAAAAAATAGAACTACTTGGCAACATCAAGTTGAGTCTGGGATATGGACGATACAAAAAGAATCATGTCGCATGAGAATTTGAGCCCCACTGTACTTCAACAAATTGTGATTTGTTCCAATATACGTAATTTATTTCTGTAATGGGAAATTTTTTAGTGAGGGAGTTTTGATTTGTATCATTTGAAGTGGAATTTGCAGACCAATATATGTACTATGCACAATGAAGGTATAAGAGAGGGAGTTTTGGTTTGTATCATTTGAAGTGGAATTTACAGAAATCAATAAATGGATGCACAATGAAGGTATGATAAGTAATGTCATTTGGTTGAGAATGGGACTTCCCATCTCGATTCCTTTTATGTTAAGGTAATTTTAATAGCATGGATACTCTAGATGATAAGATGTGATCAATATATTGAAAACAACACAACAAAATGGATGTATTTGTAAATACAAGGAAGCATCAGAATAAATCATTCTAAGAGACTGAAACAATTTTGCCTTCATTTTTATCTTACAGCATTTTATGTTTTTGTTATTTTTTAAGTGCCTGTTTTAAGCATGCACTAAAAAGGTTCCATTAATAAAGGCTGGGTAATAAACTACTAAATCATAATACAGAATACATACTTAAGGGGTCAATCTACCTGTGAAAACCTTCATTCAAGAGCCTTCGCTCCACCTGAGCATTTGTCTTCAGTACCAGGGGACATGTTGAAGTGAAACACAGACGTAACTGCAATGCTAATAGAGACAACAGATATAAATCTGCATATCTCATTGTGAATAACCTGAAATGTCAAAAGTCATTCCTATCAGGAGAAATTATAGTATAACAATAAAAGTAAAATGTAATACAAGAAATAAATAATTTTTTTCATATACTGCCAAAATCCATTAATTTATGCTAGCTTAATCCTGGACTATGCCTATTCCCAGTTTTACCTGGTTAATTTGCTAATGCCTAAACGAATTACACTCAAACGTCACCATTTGATGCTAAAAATTAGCCTTATGTCAAAATATAGACTGATATATCCATAGATCAGTTTGTGTCATTTATCCTAATATAACTGGATTAGACAATGTCTAAATTAGGCACCACAGCCTTGGCTAGGTCTATCATTTGCCACGTTTTAAGTTGATATGTAACAGTACTGGTTAATACTGTAATAAGTTTTCTCAGTTTCTAAGACTTTCCTCACCAAAAATTATTGGAAATAATCAATTATGTAGTGTTTCCTAATAATTCAAAGATTACTCCTCTTCTCACATGCACAACCTGCTAGCCTATTTCTCTCAGTACAATTTGGCAAGACTTGTGACGTAGCAACATAGTAGCGCATGTGCGGTGTTGCACAATTTGTCCTATGACATTTTATTTTTCGTTAAAAAATGAGATGCAACAACCCAAGATTCCTTTAGGGTCAGGTTTAATAGGCAGGACCCAGCATTTATAAGTGAGGTAAGGTTAGGTTAGGATATATATATCCATTGTCTACAATGAATGATTTTCAGGAGCGAATGCAGAGCAGGGGGTTAGGGCTACTCTAGGGATTTCAGAAGGAATATAGGTAGATCTAGGGTACTTATCTGCGGAGGCATAGACTATGGCAGTTGCCGTTTTTCTATGCAGTTTTACCTACTGAATAAGAATTTTAAGTAATATTTATTCAGACGGCTGTAATTAACACCACAGGGGCCGGTACTAAACACGGCGAAATACACTGAACAGCCCCCAATCCCTAGCGGATGTTGTCTCCGTGGTTATGTTCCTTGCAGTCCGTGTGGACTGCTTTTGTAGAAATACCAGAATATACTAGCCTAAGGCCTTGTCCACACTAGCGAGCACTGCCCAATGTACAAACACTGTTCCCATAACCCTTTCCATTATACTGAGTAAGAGTATGGAGCCAGAACAATGCGATTGTCTGGTAACACTGCTTCACATGTGAGAGAAAATACAAACATGGCCCCTAGTGTGGACAGGCCATAACAAGACTTACCTATACCTAACCTAAGCCTGGACGCCATGTTCCAACCTAGCCAGAGGGTTTTGGCTCACCAAGACCAACCCCTCCAAGTACCTAATTTGTGACGCCCTACTCTCCACTCTACCCATTTTCAGTGATTCCCCAATTCAAGAATCACGGTTTCTCAATGAAGGAACTTCCCACCTACTAGGTAGTAGCTAGGTACCTAGGTATCTCCTACCTACTACTAGGAGGTAGACTGTGGCTAGCCTACCTAGCTCAGTTGGGAGCAAGTAGTAGGCTTTAGCTAATGAATCTGGCTTAGCTAGATCTACCGAGTACTAGCTACCTAGTAGTACTAGGTAGCTAACTAGTTCTACCTACTAGGGTAAAAAACCGCATGGTACAGGGGTGGACCATGTACGATCAGCGTAAACAACCCCCAAAAAAGTACATTATAACGCGTCCTGACATCAGAGATGGGCATCAGTCGCGACTTGTTGTTGGTGAGAAACGGAGCTAAAGACCTCTACTCCGGTGTCAGGACGCGTTATAATGTACTTTTCTTGGGGTTGTACACATTGATCGTACATGGTCCACCCCTGTACCATGCGGTTTTTTACCCTATACCTATAGGTAGGCCACTCGAACAAAAACTAAAAGCGAATCAATAGGCAACTTACTTGAAAGGTTTTCAAAATATCCTAGGTAATGGTTATAAATAGGTTATATTAATCCGACCTTGCGCCAGCGCAGGCCTTTGGCACCCTGCCCAAAGAGGGCATGTAAGAATGTATAAGCAGATAGTCTATAACAAGGGAATATGAAGGGTGGTAAATGTCAAGTATAGACATCCGGACCGTCCAACCATTTTACCAGTAGTAGTTTGGGAAGCTTCCTTTACAACGGCGCCCTCTCTAGTTCTATTTCACCCTTGTTTTGTGTTTATTTGCGCTCGTTTTCTCTATGGCACATTTCCTTTTGATAAATTCCTTCCAGTTCTTAATTTACTCTCTACACAGATCTATAAAAGTAAGGTGTTAACTATTTATTCGTCTTTATCTTCCTGACAAGGCTTCTGTATGAAACCCAATAAATTCCTGACATTGTGGGCTGGATAGAATTCGCCATATTTTTCATTTGCGTCTCTACGACGTCTTAGTCATTTGGTATTTCCCATATTTAATCTTTTCATACCATCTATCTCTGATAATAAGCACTGTCTTTATGGCGTTATTACACAAAGTTTCTTCTCATACCTTCCCTTAGTTCCGGCGTTGGCTTTTAACATTAAAATTTCGTACCGATTGATAGTACCTTGCAAATATACATTCAGGGGTTAATGAAAGTTCGAATGTTGCTCGGTAATTGTTTTTTCTTGATATACACGAAATTAGGTAAGATATTATAGGAACAAATGCTTTTGTTCCGATAAATTATATTGCAGGTAGGTCATGACTTGTGACACAGTGTTGCTCCAAAGACCTTTCCTACAGAACTCGGAGAGTTCCGTTGCTCTATACTGTCACCAGCACCAGACTTTGTCACCCCTTACAACAAGAGATTTCTACAGCAAAGACGAGCGTCGAGAGAGTGAGGCTAAAGATCAGTATGTAGAACAGTCCTTGCATGTGGTCGATGCCCAGAGGAATTACTCCCTTTGCATTTAGGTCCCCATTTTCTGCCGCAGTTTCCATTTCTTTTGCTCCTGCATCTACCTGCAAAGGTAGGCCTACTTTAGTGATTGGCTAAGAGAAACAGTGATAAATGCTTGTCTTTGGATAAATGGCTTGATGAAATTTATGATCCTTGTTATTTTGATATTGGCCTAATTCTATAATGTTACGTTGTTCTAGCGTTCCGTTGGCACTGCGTACGAATCTCTTTTTCATTTTCATTGGAAATGTCGCTTTTTATAGTTAGCACCAGCTAAACCTATCCATAGCCTTTTATTTCGGTTATGAGCACAGGGACAATTTTATCTTCTACCATCAGAGGGCTTTGGTTATGACATGTAAGGCTAATATCCCTATATGTGCTTGAGAATACTGATACTTCTAATCAGGGAAATGTGAGGCTATTGATTTATCTTCTGGCGATGACATCGATGTCGTATTTTGACAATCAATACCATCATGAAGTTGTATTTTAATAATCACTACCATCAGGTAAAGACAATTTGGATGCAACATCGGAGCTGATAAATGGATACATATGAGTTACCCATGGGAATAACAGATTGTGCTGGGGAAGTGATGTTTTGAAAATAATTCTAATTAAAATCAGTAACAATGCTTATAGAGTCAAACGAGACATAAAAATTAAGAGAAATGGTTATGGTCTAAATCTGAGATGGTACCGATAATTGTTTTTCTTTTACTGTTTTTGCAATCTTTTTTTACCATACAGCAAGGAATGTAACAATTTTTTAAAAGCCAAACACTTTTACACATCTTGCATTTGAAACGTTCATATTACCATAACACTAGACGACTTACCTAACACTACATTCCCTTCTACCTCTCACTGGTTAGAAATTAAATAAGTACCTGGATTGTTAGGCTGAGCACGTCCAGGAACCATCGTCGAACAAGGCCACTCTCAGAGATCCATCCAATGGCTCTGTCGAAACTCTTTTTCATGGGAAAGTGCTTCTGGGTGGCTATAGCAATGCTATATGGCGCATAACATTCCTGTAGAGACAGAGGTATTGGTATAAAGGAGGATTTTGGGTAACAATTTAATACGTTACTCATTCTAACAGCGCAGCAAGTGAATGCAATATCTCCCATTTCTATGGTAATAAAACTACGAAATGACAAGTAATCTGGTTACTACGTGAATCAAGGATATTTGCATGACTGCCATTCATATAAGCACTGAACATTAAGGTTTACACATCACTTAAAGTTAGAAACACGAATATATTCAATATTTTCTCTCGCTCATATTGTATTACATACCTTCATAATCCTCATTTGCGGAACGCCGTGGACGGTAAATTTGGTGCTGATGAGATACTCCAGATATTTCCTGCTTTCTAGAAAGACGCCCCTACCTCCCTTCAGTAGGCTTAAGGCTTCGTCGAAATCAGAGAGTGCGTGGTAACGTTCTGCAAGATTCTGGAATGGGAATAGGAATTAAAAATATTGTGCTCATTGGCGTATCAGAGACGTTACTATCTCTGTATCTGAACTAAACCTAGTTTCACGACCGAACTGAAGTCTTACATTATACGAAATTATATTTGATTTATTATTTCGTTGTGTTCATACACTGAATATTAATGAATTGTGTGTTATAACTTACACGGACGGGAATAGACTATATAACATATATGTTATGGAGGAACGATCTGTTTGTTGCATGTGAGAGAGAGGGCGAGAGTAAGTTTCGTGGTTGGTGTCACTGTTAAGATCGTGTAGTTTGTGTTTGAGGTTTTCCGAGAGAGAGAGAGAGAGAGAGAGAGAGAGAGAGAGAGAGAGAGAGAGAGAGAGAGAGAGAGAGAGAGAGAGAGAGATGGTTAGCGATTGAATTGCTTGTTGGTGAGTTCTGGGTTGTCTGCTGGTGTGGTTTCCGTGACAGTCAGTCAGTTACAGTATTCAGTAAAGGTAGTCAGTGGAGTCAGTACTGAAGGCATTGATGGTCAGTTATACTGTGTTTTAGAATTGTTGTTGAGTTATTGTTGATGTTATATGCTTAGAGGAGTTGTGCCTGTGTTGCTAAAGTTGCGCTTGTGTGTTGGAGGGTTGCGAGTTCTGTCGTGTTGTGGATGAGTTGAGTGCTGGTGGTGAGTTTTTGTGGTTCCTTGTTGTAGGCGGTTGTATTGGCTGTGTTGTGGTTTTTTATGTTGTTAGTGATTGTGCAGTGGTCTTTTGTTGTACTGTTGATGAGTAGTTGTATAGTTGCAGTCCTTGTTTGTTTGTGTATTGTGTTACGACGGCCGTATCTAGCGGACATCACAGTTCCTCGCCCTGAGTGTGTCAAGTATGTGGTGAGTACAAGTGTGGCTTTAGAGTTGTTTTGTTTTTAACTTGTGATCCCGGCACAATGTGTTTATATTCCAGCTAATCTATATCAGTGTTCTCTCCGTACCTTTATGTAAACATTACCAGAGGAGGACAGTGACGTCCTGAAGAAATATCCCATACCAAGAATCTCCTGCCCTGAACCATGCAGTTGCTTTATGGTTTCGATGCTTCTGGGAGGCCTGGCTATAGTGAGGAAGGCAGTGAGGTTACTGCAGTAGGCGGTAGTCAATATCATGGCGTAGATCCCGAGAAACACAGCCATAATTCGTGTGGGCGCCATCTCTGGAACTTGGTCTAGGGACACGCGGAAGTGGATGCCCCAGGTGTAGAGACTGGATGAAATTAGGCTCTGGAAGGTGCCTCGTTCTTTCCCGCTGTAAAGAGACGAATTTTGCACTGATGAAAAGTGCTGTTTACATCAGAATCTTCGACGTAGATTAAAGGATCTCTGTGCTGATTTGACTCCATCCTTGCGAATGTGATGACTTAGTACCAAAAGGACTAGAATTTACAGGTAAATGCCGTTAACGAAAACTTGCAAATGATTACCGTTTTCATTTTTGGTCTACATACACGACAAACAGTCTCTCTTAAACTATACATGATATTCCCCACCGATGGTTCGCTGTTAATTACACTCCGATAGTCTTATGATGGATTACATTTATTTCAAGAACTGTGTTATACGGTTCATAGTAGAATATTGAAACAACAATATAACATAATACATTACTAAGAAGCCTAATAATTCAAAAGGTAATTAAGATGGAGAAAAAATAAAGATAAAACTGGTTTGCACATTATTCAATACAAGGAAAGGCCAGAACACCTTGTTTGGTTTTATGTTCAGCCCTCCAACGGGATCATTCCCTCTCTGGCGGGCCCTTATAAGTTTTAGTGTTTTCTCATCAGTATCGTAGCTATGCAGAATAGGAGAGCCTAGTTCTTTTTTAAATTGGCTTTTGTCTTATAATGGATTACATTTATTTCAACAACTGTATTATACGGTTCATAATAAAAAAATAATTAGATAGTTTTATACATTAATGAGAAGCCTAATAATTCAAAAGGTATTTAAGATGGTGAAAAAATAGTTAAAACTGGTCTGCACATTATTCAATACAAGGAAAGACCAGAACGAAGGAATTACGATGGATATTAAGCAATAAAAAATTTAAATCAAATGCTCAAACCTCGAAATGGAACTTGTCAAGGTAAGGCGTTGGTAACCTCATTCCTTACAGAAGCTGGCATTTTTCACAAACCAGCCTTTCAGACTTATTTCCAGAAGTCACTGACTGCAAGGTATACTTACAGGAACTTATTGTGACTCACAATATTGCCGATAGCCTTCCAGTGAAGTAGAGGAGAACGCAGAACAACAGGAGCCCGAAAAATGTGGCCAGCCAAGTCTCTTCTAGGAATGGTAGAGCTAAAGATTGCCAGTGGGGCTGCGGTGGGTCGGTTCTCGCCATGAAACAACTTACCTGCAACGTGAGAAGAGTCGTGCTAATGTTCCACGAGTGAAAATAACTTTTAAAAATCCCTGGAACGTTCATTTAAGAAGCTCTATGCAACAGTCTACTTTATAATTTAAAAAACTATTGCTTAGAAAAGCTTTGCTGTTAGATACAGTTACATACAATAGTTTATGGTTCACTCTCGACGTGGTTCGGAAGTCACGTAAAGCCGTTGGTCCCGTTGCTGAATAACCACTGGTTCCATGCAAACAAACAAACAATAGTGTCTAGAATTTTGATGGACTAAACTTCCGTGTATAGATAAGTTGTTCCGATACGTAATACAAACCCTCGGTCCTTTAACAATAGGAAGTAGCTAGCGGCAGCTGGAACGGTCGTAAGCTTCGAACAAGGGGAGAACGGTAGTTAACTGCTTGTCCGATCGTCGCGCGCCGCGCGACTGGGAGGTAAACAAATCACTTTTGCTTTCGGCCGTGTGTGGGAAGGACGTGTTCGCCATCGCTCTGCCACCTTGTCGTTCGCTTTGAGTTTGAAGTATTTGTTTTCTCTTTCTGTATAAATCAGGAGTGATTGTAAGTACTTTTGACAATTCTATTGATTCTTGCAATGAGTGATTGGAAGAAATGGAAATATCACCGCGCCCTCCAGTCGCCCGTAGAGTGTGTCCCGGGCTGGAGGGCATAGATGTGGAGGGTTCAGGTCATTCGTTGACGTGGACCCCCACGTTTGTACTCGTTGCCGGGGGCGAGAGTGCTCCCGCAACGAACCTTGTGTTACATGTATGAATTGGTCCGAGGCGTAGTGGGGTGCTGTACGAGGGCAGGAAGAGACTTAGGCCGGCCAAGAAGTCATCGGAAAGTCCAGTGACTCCTTTGGTGACGGACACTTCGTCCTCTTTCCTGCCTCCCGGCCAGCCCCCACGTTTCGCGCCTTCCCCTGCGGGGGGGTAGCGGAGTCCTTTTCCTCTCTCGATCCGTCGAGTGTGGATGAGGGCGCCCGCTACCCGGACGTACAGCTGTACTCGGGGTCTTCCGTCCGCTCTGGGGGGGGGTGTTTTTCGCCCCCCAGGCGCGAGGAAGGGGGGGGGGGGGGGGGGGGCCCCCCCCCCCCCCCCCTCCAACTAACCCGACTATTGCTTCCGCAGGTGTGCCATCAGCGAAGGACGACTTGGGACAGGTGTGGGAGTCGCTGGGACTGCAGGGAGTGCCCAGCATCCAGGGTTGCTTCAGCGGTTGGCGGGGTCGGCGGTGGTCACTCATGGTGCGGTGACCACCACTACTACCACAATAACGACACCAGCGTATGAGATGCCACCACATCTGGTATATACGCCCCATATAATGTCGGTGGGGGGACACCACGGTGGCGATACAAAAACCCCCCCATTGCTGCCGTGCCAAAGAGGACGGTGCCAACCCCACCACCTGGATTTTTTTCCTTTGCCGACCCCGGACTTCCGCTGCCAAAGGAGTACCCCCTGGACCTGCCGCCAGTGCCACGGATGACGGTGACTGTCGACAGGACGCCTGGCTCTCCCGTGGTACCTGCCGTGCCTGCCGTACCTGTTGCCGTTCCAGCCACTCTTTCCCTTTCAGATAGGCCTGCACATTCCCTTTCAGATGTTCCTGCCGTTCCTGCTGTTCCCGGACCTGTTCCTGTTGTTCCTTCTGCTGCTGGTGTTGCTGTCACAGTCTCAGGTCTTTCCGGACAAGGTGCAGTCGGGCCCTGTTGCTTCTCGGCAACTGCCCCCGGCTCCCTCCTGGATGGAAGACCTGACGTCTGTTCTGCGGAGCCTGGCGAAGAAGAAGAGGAAGAGGAAGAAGGTGTCGTCGTCGTCTTCATCGTCTTCTTCGTCGTCTGCTGCCTCTCTCCCACTTCGACTTCTAAGGCTAAACAGCCGAAGAAGAAGAAGGGTGCCTCCTCCCCCCCTAAGAAGACTCCTTCGGGATCTTCTAAGGGCCCGGCTCGCACAGGCGAGCTGGGGAGCATCTTCTGCTGGTCCTCCTGTTCCCTTCGGGAACGGGGCCCGTCGCTTCTTCTGCAAAGAAGAAGTCGACGGGGACCAGAGGTGCACCAGCCTCGGCTGGTGCGTCCTCACCTGGTGCTAGTGGTTCTGCCGCTAAACCAGGTTCCGTCTCGGCCGCTTCTCGTTCGCGAGAAGCACCGAGTGGACGCTCTTCCAAAGAGGACCGTCCAGCCAAAGTTTTGACGTCCGAGTTCGCTCGCCGTCAAGACAGCGGCGCGGAGCAGAAGACTGGCGAGAGTCGTGTACACGACTCTCGCCAGGCCAGTGGACGCTCTCGCAGCGATCAACTGGCTGCTCGGGCTGACGTGACGGTCGCTGACCGGCCACGGGTTGAGGCGAGGAAGGAGTCCCCACGGGGCCGCCGGTGTTTTTACCAGCCATGGCTGGTACCAGCGGTTTGACGCGCCGAGAGGGACAGCTGGACCGGTCTCGACGCGAAATTTAGGGGCCTAGCAGGTCACCGTCCGCCGCTCCGATGGGGGACCAGGGCCGGAGACTGGTGACTCCAGCGGCAGCTCGCCTGACGCTAGAGATCGGTCTCGACGTTCTCAGCCGAGCCAATCGCCCCAGGCGAGCGGCGACGCTAGGCCTACTGCTCGACGTCACCGCGGGGATTGACGATCAGCAGCAGCCCTCCACGCACGCTGGGTTCCTGCCAGCGAGCGAGGGGGGAGCGTCAGGTCTGCCTCTCCCGTACCTTCAACCTCCTCGGGCTATACCGGGAGGAGCGAGGTACCGAGGAGCGATCACGAGAGGTGCGCCGCTCGTGACCCAGCTATGACGCCGTAACGGCTCAGGCACGGTCTTAGGACCGACCAGGACGTACGCGCAAGTAGTTGGAGGCGACCGTCAGGGGTCTGTCGCTGTTCCTCCTTCTGAAGGAGGAAGTATCGAGGCGATATGGCTCTTGCTGGAGGGGGGGGACTGGACGGTCCTACTCCACAAGACGCCCTAGGGCTCTGTAAACTCCCGAGATACAGAGGAACTTTGCGGAGGTCATTAAGCCCTGATCGTCTGCATAATGACCTCGCGGAAGGATCGCCGCTACCACCAGCAGAGCCCACGTCCCGGCTCGAGTCATTTTTGGGGTCCCAAGAGGGAGCCCAAAATGATGATGGGGTTGCACGATCAGAGCTTGCGGACTCGGTCCTGGATCAGGTGGAGAATCTCGTCTCAGGACGGGAGGACTCGCTAAATCCGGACGGTCCTCTAAGCTGCTTCCTCCTCCTCTACAGCGGCAGAGGCGATTCTATGTGCCATCGGAAGACCTGATACTGCCGAAACAGGTTAACCCGGAGTTAGCGAGGCTGACTCCAGGTGTGTCCCCTGCAGCAGCTCCTGTCGGAGAACCTATGGTTCTCGCAGCAGGAGGCACTTGCCCTGGAATCTACCGCTATGGCAGCATTCCAGGCAGTTTTTCCTGGTTGGATTTGTGGTCCCTCACAATATCCAAAGTAGCGGCCGGCTCTGGGAGTTCTGCTCTCGAAGACGACGCTTCTTTCAGGAGACTGTGCCAGTCTGGAGGAAGAGCAATCTCTTACCTCGCCCATCAGACTGCTAACCTGTGGGCCAACTTGGTTCTTCGACGTAGGGACGCAGTCCTTACCCGAGTGACCAATGGGGGCCGGGCGTGAGGCGGCACTCGGGTTACGAAATGGACCTCTTAGGAGTTCCCCAGCTCTCTTTCCGGGAGAGATGGTGGACGCTGCGGTGGAACGGCTGCGCACTGACGAGAGTGACCGCTTAGTCCACCAGGCAGTCTCGAAGGTTTGCTTTCTGGGCAATCTCGAGTAACTGCGGCCAAACCAAAGAGCTTGGCTAGCGCTTCCACGGCGGCGAAGACGGTTGCACCGTCCAAACCCCGTGTGAAGACTCCAGTTGTTTCAACTTCTGCTAAAGGAGGCCGCAACCAGCCCTCCTCCCAGCCCTCCTTTCCCCGAGGAGGTGCGGGAAAGAAGTCGAAACGAGGAGGGAAACGCTAGGGACGGCGTTCCCCCTCACCTGCTGCCAGAAGTGGGGGGGTGCTAGCGAGCCATTGGGGGGGCGACTTGGCAGCGCTCCGGCGCCGAGAAAACTGGATAGTAGACGTCCTTCGGGAGGGATATCTACTACCCTTCGAGTCTCGGCCCCCCCTCATTTCCAAACCGGTCCAGCTACAGACCTATGTCCGGGGATCAGCAAAGGACAACGCTCTTCGACAGGAGATCAAGACCATGCTGGCGAAACGAGCTGTAGAAATCCGTGGAGGACCAGTCACCGGGCTGTTTTACAGCCGCCTCTTCCTAGTGGAGAAGGCATCGGGGGGCTGGCGTCCGGTGATAGACCTCTCTCCCCTGAACCGCTTCGTTCGCACGACGCGGTTCACGATGGGAGTCGGCACGCTCAGTGCTCGACTCGATCAGGGGGAACGATTTCATGCTTTCAGTGGACTGAAGGACGCGTATTTTCAAATACCCATCCATCAGTCCTCCAGAAAGTACCTCCGCTTTTCATCTTCGACGGGACGGTGTACCAATTCAGGGCACTTTGTTTCGGTCTCTCAACCGCCCACAGGTGTTCACGCGAGTGTTCACGCTGGTGTCGGCTTGGGCCCATTCGAACGGGATACGTCTTCTGAGGTATCTCGACGATTGGCTAGTCCTGGCGAGCTCCCGCTCGCAGTTGCTACAGGACAGAGATCGACTCCTCAAGTTTTGTCACGATCTGGGGATCGTGATAAACTACGAGAAGTCCGACCTCGAACCCAAGCAGAAGATGAAGTACCTGGGTATGCTGATAGGACACGGTAGCAGGGCAAGTCTTTCCCGCAGACTTGCGTATCAGCAAATTCCAGGGAGGCAGCCGGCCGGTTCCTGTCTCGGCAGGAACACAGCACAGCAATGGCAAGTCGTGATCGGCCATCTGTCGTCACTCGAGAAAGTTAGTCATCACGGGCGTCTTCACCTACGGTCTCTCCAGTGGAGGCTAAGGGAGAGTTGGTCTCAGGCCAAGGATCCTCCCTACTTTCCCGTGGCTATCACGGACAAGGTGAGGCAGGACCTAGCCTGGTGGCTCGACGACAAGAACCTCTTAAGAGGAGTGCCCATACGCACTCCCCCCCCGGAGATGCTTCTGTTCTCAGACGCATCGACCGAGGGTGGGACGCACACCTGGAGGAGTTGCTGACTGCAGGTGTGTGGGACCATCACGAGAAGCACCTTCACATCAATGTCCTGGAACTCAAGGCGGCGTTCAACGTCTCCAAGAGTTTCGGGACCGCTTGGTGGGACACTCAGTGGTGTTTGATGTGCGACAACACCACAGTAGTGGCATATGTCAAACAAGCAGGGGGGCTAGTGTCTCTTCCGCTCCATCAGTTGACGGTGCAGGTGCACGAGTGGGCCACGGCTCACTCGATAGAGCTGTCAGCACGCTACAATTCCAGGCAAGGGAGGAATGTAGTAGCAGACAAGCTCAGCCGTCGGGATCAGGTGATGGGACCGAATGGTCTCTACACCAAGATGTGGCGGAAAGGCTCTTCAACCTGTGGGGGGTTGACCGGTCGTAGACCTGTTCGCCACCCGGCACAACAGAAAACTTCAGGTTTTCTTTTCAGCTGTGCCGGACCCATGGGCAGCTGCAGAGGACGCTCTCCAACACCCCTGGGACAACCTCTTCGCTTACGCCTTTCCTCCCTTCTGTCTGATTCGGAAAGTGATCAGTCGAGCGCTGGTCACTCCCAATCTCAGAATGATCCTGGTGGCTCCCAACGACCACAAGCCGTTTGGTATCCGGACCTGCTGGCTCTTCTTGCGGACGCACAGAGAGAGCTACCCCACTTGCACAACCTTCTAGCCCAGCCACACGTAGAACGGTACCACCAAGCAGTCCAGTCCCTTCAACTTCACGGCTGGCTGTTATCCACCATCTCTTGCGAACGAGAGGCTTTTCTCGTAGCGCAGCAAACAGAGAATGGCTGGACACGTCCGACAGTCCCTCTGCAGCTGTGTACCAGGGGAAGTGGGGCCGTCTTTCTGTGGTTGGTGTCGTAGACCAGGGTCTGTCTCCTCTCAGAGCCACTCTTCAGCAGGTAGCGGATCCTCGTGTTTCTTCGCCGAGAGAAGCTCCTCTCAGTACCCACAGTTAAGGGATATAGAGCCGCCCCTGCTCTCTCCTAAAACTGAGGGGACTGGACATCTCGAATTCGTTCGAGATATCCTTGCTAATGAGGAGCTTCGAAAGGTCTTGCCCACCCAGGGAACTCAGGCCCCCTGCGTGGGATGTGACTCTCGTACTTAGGAGTTTGACTCGAAGACCCTTCGAGCCCACTCCGAGAAGTCGTCAGACAGGGATCTGACCCTCAAGACCCTCTTCTTGCTGGCCTGGCATCGGCGAAGAGAGTAGGGGAATTACATGCCTTTCTTATGATGTTAAACATACCAGAGGCTGGGGATCTGTGACGCTCGATTTCGTCCCGAACTTCGTAGCTAAGACTCAGAATCCGTCGATCCCTGACGACAGGTTCGAGTCTTTCACGATCCCCTCCCTCTGGCCTCACTTCACGATAACGATGCGGATGAGATGCTGCTTTGTCCTGTGAGGGCGCTACGGCGCTATCTGAAGAGAAATCTACATCTCAGGCCTGAGTGTCGACGCCTCTTCGTTAGCACTGGGGTCACCAAGAAAGAAGTCTCCAAGAACACGCTTTCTTTTCTGGCTGCGTGAGGTGATCAGGGAGAGCGTACGAAGCTGATGGTAGCGACGACATCCGTACGCTCCGTCCGAGAGCCCACGAAGTCAGAGGTATCGGACCCCTCCTTAGCGTTCCGTAAGAAACTTCTCCGTGGCGCAGGTCCTGAAGGCAGGTGTCCTGGGCCAACCAGACCACCTTCACGTCCTTCTACTTCGGGATATTGCCCACAAGTCCTTGGATACTTTTTCTTGGGACCTGTGGTGGCTGCTCAACACGTTGTGTAAGCTTACCCAGCACCCGAGCAGGCAGAACAGCATCGATTCCTGGTATGACTGGGAGAATGAATGCGTGAATGAGAGAGTGACTGGCTTCTCTTCACCATCTTTTTCTACCTCTACCTGTGGGCAGAGGGATACGGTCGTTACCTTGCTGGAAGGGAGTCAGATGCAGGTAAGCTATTCAACAGAGCTCCATCCTATCTCTTTAACTAGAGATAGGAGTAAATATCCACCACTTTCTCCAACAAGGGGGGGGGGAGAAAGTGGATGCCAACATGAGACAAACCCATTACTTTACATTTCATTTGCTCATGTAAAGAAAAAGTTCTTACAATGCTGGTACGAAGAGATACGCTTGCCTCTCTCTTAGTACTAGGCCCAGAGGTCTGACCATTGATCCTGCGGTGCACACCCCGATCAATCGGACAGAGGCTTGGATCCCTCCCTCGCTCTTACGACCAGGGAGGCATTCCAGGGATGGACGAACACCAGTCTGTTCATCAAAAAGACTCAGATTCCTCCCACCAAGAAGTGAGTCTTCCTATTGTTAAAGGACCGAGGGTTGTATTACGTATCGGAACAAATGACAATTTTTGTCGAAAATTGCATTTTCCTAACTATACAAACCTGAGGTCCTTTAACATATAGTCCCTCCTCATGCCACCCCTCACTCTGCGTATTTTGCATGGGCCAAAAGCAAAAGTGATTTGTTTACCTCCCAGTCGCGCGGCGCGCGACGATCGGACAAGCAGTTAACTACCGTTCTCCCCTTGTTCGAAGCTTACGACCGTTCCAGCTGCCGCTAGCTACTTCCTATTGTTAAAGGACCTCAGGTTTTTGTATAGTTAGGAAAAAAAAAAAAATGCAATTTTCGACAAATTGTCATATTTGGTTTGAATGCACACTTGCATTCTCAATGCAAGCAATAGATTTTTCTATCTCGTTTTTTGTTATAATAGAAAAAATCCTGTTTTACCAGCATTCTAATCTACTTATTAGTTCCGATAACTCTGATTTATTGGTTTCCAATCGATTAGTTCCTATAACTCTGATTTATTGGTTTCCAATCGCATAATTGATAATTGGTTATCCGTTTATAGTTAATTAATAATCGTTCTGTCAGCTGCCCTTGTAACAGACTCTTTAGTATTTAGTTTAAAATCCACACTGTCGTTGAATTTTAATCCAGCGTTACAAGGAGTTACAAGGATTTGGATATCTCGAAGACTTATTAGTTCATTCGAGGAGACATCGAGTGCACACTTATCTCTTGGAGTAGGTTTTACTGTGCATTCACAGTGTCCAAATGATTGTCTAGCTTTTTTTAAACTCTTCCACGCTTGTTTTAGTGCTTTCCATTCGTTTTTTTTAACGTTTATTCACGGAACATTAAAACTAGAAAATTGATAGAGTGAAGCTTGTAGTAGCTTATTAAAAAAAAAAAAAAAACTAAATACCGCAGTGACTTCCTACCGCGTAGAATCGTACGATCTTCCCGGAGAAAACCGACCTAACTCGACATCGGACCTGATTTCAGAAGCGGGACTTCACTGGTATATTATATCGTATCTACGCGACTCACGTCTGCATCGTATGACCTCGTAAAGCCTTGGACGTCCGTTCTGTCGTTGTTGTTGCTGAGGAAGATGTTGGCCATTCCTATGTGTCCTACGTTCCTCTCGAGAGCTGCCACTAGGCCCGTCCAAGTTCCGTTCTCGAGTTTCGATCCCCAGAGTTCTCCTGTAAAAGAGGTTTAGAAGTAGGCCTACTTTTCGGGGAGAATGTGCGGAGGACATTTGGGGATAGGAGATTGAGGGAAATGGAAATAACTGATCTCCCCTTCCTGTATTTCAATTTACCTTCTATTGCTTCTTTCGAATGAACATCATAATATTCCTTGGAAGCTTTTTGAATTTAAAGTCAAAGGCTCCTTTGGTGGGCTTGTTCCATATGAATAGAGTTCACCTTCTGAAAAATAATAGTAAAAATGGTTATAAAAGAAGAAACTGTAAAAACAAATTTCAGTAAAAAAAATAAATAAAACTCGACTTTCACTAATGCCCTTTTGAGCTGAACAGGACCTTAATGAATTTCTAGAACTCCTGTCTTGATATTTATTTACTTAAAGTTTTTGTTTATACAGTGGCTTGTTTCCTTAACCATTCAGGACAAACATGAAGAACGCATTTTTATATTGCTGGAGAAAGGAGAATAATTCTATTTAGTGGAGTTAACGATAGACGAGGGAATGTCATGAATTACATAAATTATAGATAGCAAATATATTATGAGCCTGTTAACAGGTACGGCTTACGAGGGTTTATTACAATTGAAAGGAATTGGTTGTTTCACTTTGTTCAATCGTGTGACACATTGTGAAGTGCTTTGTAACTATACTCTTTTTTTTTTTTCCATCTGTCCTCCCGCCTGTGGTGTTTGCGTATGGTAACACTGCGTCCCGGGCTTTAGATAGTGACATTCAGCTTACATTCAACAATTATAATAATGTCTTATTTTGAATATTAACCGTGTAATTCGAATACAGTAAATTATTAAAACTTTTCAATTGCAAATGTACACCCAGATATCCTTTTATTTACCTAAAACTTACTCATAGCGTAACTATTTAAAGCCTGGGACGCAGTGTTACCATACGAAAACACCACAGGCGGATGGACAGATGAAAAAAAAAGTATTGGTTTGTTATGGTTAACACGAACACTAGTTTGTAAGCAGGCTACATACGGTTAGTAACCTTTTAGGAAGTTCTGTAGAACACTGTTGCAGTAATTCAGTACCGTACTTAGTTTTACCGAGGAATATTACTTTAATTCTTATAATTACTCACGCGAAAAATCTATTTACGAGAAATATTCTTGGTGAATTAAGCGAATTTTGAATCATAATATTGTTAAAGCTTTTACAAAAGATGATGATATATTTAAATTTATCCATACATCCTTCGTGAAGGAAAGTACCACTACAGATTATGTCGAAAGTAACTTAAAAATTGTTAGTCACATCTGCTGTGTCAATTTTGCCCAAGAATAACCGAGCAGAATGAGGTATATTATTATTATTATTATTATTATTATTATTATTATTATTATTTGGAATAAACCCACAGGGGCCACTGACTTGAAATTCAAATCAAACTTCCAAAGGACATCTGAAAGAATTAACAGACGGTAAGAGGAGCACAGGAAGACTGTAAGAGCACTGATGGTCATTGTAGGCCTACATTGTGTATAACTGTACTTCAAAAGCGGGCCTTACCACGAGGCGGCTCAAGTAACTTCAGAGTGAAATTGAGGACCCTGGATAAGGCAAACGCCACCTGCATATCCCGCCCAGCGTGCTGCCCTCCTGTGCCACGCCCGTACAGAACATGGGGGGCAAATCCAAAGGTAATTAGCTGCAAAAAGAACATACTTATTGGTATATTTGTTATATCACGGTTGATAAAAATGTTCAGTGTAGTGGGAACACGCATCCCGAGAAATTAATTTTATTTTTACTGCTAACCGATTTACTTATCATATCATTAAAGTTTGAATAAAAGTTGATTGTGATCCATGATAAACATTAAACAATGCTCAGATATTAGTCACCGATATGGTAGCTCCTTTTAAATTTGAAATCTTGTCAGGGAAGATCTCTGCGTTCGAAGTGAACCGATGGACCGCCACCTGTTGGCCAGTACGACCCCGTTTCCCCAGTACAGCTGATTCCTGTATATTAGCCACTCAGGACTGGATCCCTGTATTGAATTAAAACAAGAATTACATTGCAGTGATGTTATGGACGTATTTACAACCCCCTTAGTTGGAAGAAGGTAAATCAAGGAAGTATATATATTGGTATTTTCACGAACTGACTACTATAGTCTCATCAACTGTAGTACTAATAGTAAGAAAATATATAGAATTATCTTTTAATTCCCTTTGCTGTTCTGGAGATCACACGATGTTGATTAAATATATAAAAGTGTCCCTTTTTAAAATTACCTTAATTAGGCCTATGATGTGTTGAGTCTTCTTGCCTCTGGGAGAGGAGGTGACCCTCTCTAACTGAGCCTTCGTAAGTCCAACAAATATGTATCTGGAGAGATACGTGAAATATATACATGTCACTCTCCCTAAAGAGAGGTAACCAGATAGAAATGCATATGTATAAATGTACAAAAAGTTTAGCACAAAAAGTGGTCCTAATGTATAAAAGCTTTTAAGATGTCCTAGCACTACTTGGATTTAGCCAGCCTTGGGCAAAGCCGGATGTCACTTACTTGCCCTCATAGTCCCAAGGTTCTTCCCCGGTCTCCAGGAAATTGAAAAGGGGTCCAGGTTCCTGCATCAGGATGAAGTATCCTCGACAGTCTGAGGATTCCCAGATGAGGGAGGAGAGGTCCTTCGATGACGTCACATGCAGGACCTTCAATCGAGAAAGATGGAGACTAATTTAGTGAGGAAGAGTGGATAAGGATATAGGTCTAGCAACCTCACCTTAAAAATTTGGATGAATGCAAAATTATATTATACACGTATGTATGTATCATTCCCACATAGTATTTATCAACCCCGAAAGGCCTGGGTTCGAATCCCAGTTATGGTAGGTCTACTTATCATAATTCTCTATGGGTGAGAATTCTCTCTCTCTCTCTCTCTCTCTCTCTCTCTCTCTCTCTCTCTCTCTCTCTCTCTCTCTCTCTCTAATTATATATATATATATATATATATATAATATATATATATATATATATATATATATATATATATATCTCAAATTCACTCTCACACTTTACAGGAGTCAAATTAGGCTATACGATTATCAAAAAAATCGTTCTCATCAAGATATAACTTCATGAATAATAAATCGGGATAACGAGCTTTATTTGCATATAAATGGAATCGAATCCACTTAATGAATTCCCTGACATTTGTTAGTAACGAAGAAGAAAAAACTATTTTTTGTCTCTGATTTAGAAATTAAGTCCCTGTCGTCAGCAGCGTCTCTTCATTTTTTTGGGCAAGTTCATCTTTGTTTTCAATCTTTTAGACTCGGTTAATCACTTCTCTCTTTTTCATTAGTCTAATAACTTTCTCTCCCTCATCATCTTTAATTAGAAAACTTTCAATCGAAATGATTTCCTTTCGCTTTTTCCTTCTGTCAAATTACTTCAGATTACTTGTTACGCCAAGTGAAAAGGTTATTTAAAGATGGTACCATTCCCTTTCTTAATTGGATGTTGTAAATTCCCTTCCGTCTCTCTATAAAGAACTTGCAAGATTTACGGACGCGACATAAAGAAGCTTAATACTTACGAAGCTCCCTAGTACTGTGTGTCTGTTTTTCCCGCATAGTGGGAAGAGTCCCAGTTAAAATTTTCCCTGATGGCTCCCCAACAAAACAGTTTTTCCTTAAGGGATGTGGCTCCATAGAAAGTGTTCAGTTATACGTGGCTCCCAGATAATTGTTTTCCTCTAGTGAGATATGGATGGCTCCCTAGAACGACTGTTTCGTAATAGCAGGTGGCTTCTCAGAAAAACATCTTATACAATGGCTCTCATTGCTAATATTAAAAAAAAATTATAATATTAACAACCACGTAATTCATTCCAGACAGGTGAGGTATTCCTAAAGTAGAATGGTTAGTCTCATATTTTGGTAAACCTTCGACCATTATTTGTATGTATGACTTCTATGTAACCTAATAGCTGTCATGTCAACTAATATATCAGAAAGTACTTGCCACATTCAGTAAATAAAATGTTCAACAAATGGATAATTCCTCAGTCTAAGATCAAACGGCTTTCACCCGACCTCATTAATAATTCAGTGAGTGACTGCAATATAATCATTCGTGCAGGGAAAAATGCTAACGGCCATTTCTCATTAATCATAAATAAACGCTCTCCGATCTGATATAGGATTTGGTTACCATAGCTTTCAGATAAAAATCATTTTTCAAGCAGTGTTGTCTAGACAGGAAATCATTGTGCATAAATTAACACCAGCGTATAGGGCTACATCTTTACAAAATGAAAACATTTATGCGTTCACTTTTAAATGAAATGGGATCACCTGAACATTAGCGACCCCTAATACCTCTCCTGAAGAAAATCGACCCCAATATTTTCCACCTGAAGATAAACGACCCCTGCTTGTTGATGCCTCCAATCTTCAGGTGACCCACTTTAGCTCATAATATTATAGAAAAAATGAGAAAAAAATATAGATATATATTCATTTAAAACTACTTTATTAAACATTTGTTAAAAACACAAATTTAGACAAACAATCAAGTTAATTAAAAGCGTATTGTCTTGCAATTTCAGTACAAAAATAATCAAACCTACTGTAACCCCTGCGTGTGCAGCGCAACATTACCTCCTGCCAGAACATACCGAGCTTGCCAAGAATCTTTAAATATGCGGACAAGGCGCGAAGCGCCGTTCTGCCACAGTCTTACTGTAACCCCTGTTAATTCCTCACCTTAAGAAAAGCGACCCCAATATTTTCCACCTGAAGAAAAGCGACCCCAGCGTGTGTTGGGGTCGCTTTTCTTCAGGTGATCTATGAAAGGATTTTCCATACCCCCCTTTCAGCTTGGTGGTGCCGGAATTAATATTTTTTTTTTTACATAATACTCGATAGATTACATGTAGAAGTAACGTAAATTAATTGACGAAAGTGGTAGTTTGATAATGGCGGACCAGCAGTGTTAGGTCTGTCGGCTGTCCATCTCAGGGTGACCATTTATTTGACTTGTGAAAGGGGGACAAAAGTATATAGTAAGCCCATGCGCACTTCCACTTATGATGAGTCGTTATAAATTCAGAAGTTTAATTCATAAGTATATTCAATTACAGGTGATGATAAATGAGAAGGTCTATTAATCAGTGTTTTTATTCAGATATTATCGCTGACATTTTAAGGTCTATCAATTAGTGTTTTTATTCAGATTATTGCTGACATTTTAAACAGAAAATTATTCTTTAAATTAAAGGAAGATTACAGATATTATTTAAAAAGAAAAATTTTTTTTTCACATTCTTTGGCGTATTTTTGGCTTGATTTATCTTTACTAAGTATATTCAATCACAGGTAATGATGAATTAGGTTTATCAATGACATTGTTTTTATTAAGACGTTATTCATTGCTGACATTTTAAACAAAAATTAGTCTCTAATTTTTAAGGACAATTGTAGTAATTAAATAATAAAAAAAAAGGCTGAAAGGGGGACATTAGGGCGTCCCCCCAAGACAGCAATTTTTTGGGGGATAAAGAGTCAAAAAGAGGGACACGTACGGTCACCCTATGACCATCTCATGTAAAGTTCGTAGGGTGGCATTAGCACATAAGCTTGAATATACACGTACTTGTCATAATGAAGACTTATCAAAACTCTGCTCTTCTATGATGAACTGTATTATCATTTATTGCTCGCCAAACTACATCGCAAAGAAAAATAGTATACATTTAGAAAGGAGTTTTTCGTCCTGTGGTGCAGGTCGTATTATCCATTTCTAAAAGAAACATGAATATTAAGAATTTGGGTATGGTTATTTAAGAATAAACCAGTGATAAAATAATATAAACACTATTAGAATGTCAGAACTCTCACCTGTTTAATGTATGGAAGCGTAATTAATCTCCGAATAACATTAGTCTCTACATAAGCCGAATCGAACGCCACCACCAGAGAACACCGTTCGAGTTGCTTGGTGGTTATGGCTATCAAGACTTCCCCGAGCGCCTTCATTTCATCCTCTTGCATCCGGTAACGTAGGAAGTTTTCATAACTTTGGACTCCGTCAGGTATTCGCTGGCTTCCTTCGGCTTCACTTTTGTTTCCAAGTTTCTCATATTCCGACGTCGTTACTCGGCGGGGTGACCTCGAAGATCCAAGGACACGCGAACCGGCTTCGGCAGAGACGAAGTTTCCAAGAAGCGAGATCCAGGTCAGTGTCGAGATGCAAATCATTTTCTGCAATTTTTAGTTTATCATTATTATTATTATTATCATTTAAGCAACCCGCTTTTTGTTTAGGTCTTGGTGTTGTGATATTTCTCTCACGCATATGACTCATTAAAGTGAGTTTTATATGAAAAGCCCTTTTAAACGTAATTGCTTTTCGCAGCGTCCAGGCTAACTGATAGGACACCATAGCTTTAAACTGCTCCAGTTGTTTAAATCAGTTTGCCTTTCAATTAATATTCCATTTGACTTGCTTTTCTGTTTTTTTCTAAGTTTCAGCCATTTTAAGTCAGTTATGGGATGAACATGATATTTTTTGAATGAAGTCAAGTCGATAAAATGTGAGAATTTGACAGCGGACTATCGGTTTCCAGTGTGATTAGACTAAAACGTTAGACTCAACAGGTGAGACTGGCATAATTCGAAGTTAGAAAATGCTTCAATGTCAATGCCTCATTATGTACTATTTAAAAAAAATGGTAATATTTAATACCTTCTAACGCAATTACGATACGATGCTATTTATATCCCAAATTCCGGCGCTGTAGAGAGCGCGCTCTCTCTCCCTCTCTTTTGTCTAGCGATCCCCTTTATGCTTTAGCGACAAAAAACTGCGATTGTATCGCTAATGACGGATGGAGTTACTCGTAATTCGATGAATTTGATCTTTTGATGTGAATGGAACGGGACCGGACGTTACAGTCTCAGAGATTAATTAGTGTTTGTTGTTGCCGTAGGGGGGAGACGAAGCCGAGCGGAACTGCGATGCGCTTTTGTTAATTTAATTAAGCGCTTCCTGCTGTAATTGATTGTGGTTACATTCTGTAACTGTAACTGTATTTACCAACATTATTTATCTGGCTGTCCAATAACTGATCTCCTCTTTCTGTAATCTCATCTTTCTGTATTTTCTTCTTTGCCTTCTGTTATTTCTTTCGAATGAACGCTAAATTTTTTGGAAGCTTGAATTTAAAGTCAATTGCCCCTGTGGTAGGCTTGTTCCATATTTGAAAATAGGGTTTATCTTATGAATAATAATAATAATAATGTATCTCACTGACTTATTTTAGTTTTTATGCTCTCAGACCTACGGTTGAGAGAATGTGTATGTTTAATCGTACAATGTGCGTCTAGCCTTAGGCCTACGGTTGAGTGAGAGTTGATGTGTGCCTGTCAAGCCTACGGTTGAGAGAGAGTTTAATGGTTGGTGTCCGTCTAGCCTACCTCAGTTCTTACATATCCCCATTTGAACGCTTGAAACCAGTTTTCAAATAGTTTCTACCTAGAGATTGAATCGCAGGAAATCAGAGCCTTATGAGGAGCAGCCAAACAAGCGCTATAGTCAACATTTTTCTGAAAACCGAGAGCGGATAGAAAATCAGTAGATTACAGATAACGGAAAGGAAGACCAATCTTGTTTGGGTTGTGACTGAAGTTTGTGAATATAGATAGATTCTAAAATCCTTAAATCAGACATTTTTGAACAAGAATTTACAATTTTAAAATCCCTTATGGTTGGTCTTGACTGGTTGCATCTACTGCAGTGTCCACGGATGTGAGACAGCTGCTTGACCGTTGACTAAAGCACTTGTTTGGCTCGTCCTAATGAAAACCAGTTTAATGCCGAGCAAATACCTACACCTAATTTTGACCATACAATTTCCAGTAGTAGCTACACGATATTGCAGACTGAATACCAAAGTGCTGGAGACCATTAGGCCTACGACTTATCTGTTTTACCAGCGTGGATGCAGCTCCGACGAGGAATGCAAGATACGCGGCCGAAACCCCCATTTTTATAGTACACGGCTAGTTACGTCGGTATTGATGACGTAATACGAGAAAGCGTGGCATTCAAGTCGTTGGGTAAAGATAAAGGAATAATATTGTAGTGAAACGTATAATCTAGAGCAGCATTTTTCAAAGTGTGGGTCGCGAGATAAATAAATAAATAGAAAAATATACGCAAGTGCGTGCAAAGTGCTGAAAATAAACAGCTCTAAATGATGCACAGCGCTCATAAATCATCTCTAGTTTTACTGATTTCTCCCATGACAAGGCAGGCTTTACCAAGCAAAACATCATACTACATATTATCACGAATTTATTATACATAATATAGAAAAAGGATGTTATCTCAGTCCAAATAATTTCCAGGGTTTGTCCAAGGTAATCGACGGTCTCACTCTCTTCAGTCTCCCTCTTTTTTTTTTTTTTTTTTTTTTTTTTTCTTTTCTTGAATCCTTAACTATCAACCAAGTTTGGTTAAATTTTGATAACCATAGTCATTCCAAAATTAAATGAGCTCTCTGCCGGGGCTGTTTGGGTCTTCCCCACGTGTTTAAACTCCGCATATCTGCTAAATCTATAACAACAGAGATAAAACCATTTCTCCATTACAGACATCAAATATCTTTTTCGTTACGCAGGATTCTAAGTCGAGTACATTAGTTCACGATTGATAAAGTTTTTTTTTATGCAATAACAAAAAAACGGAATCTCATTTTCCGTCAACATGCCATCTGATTTCGGTGCTGTTGCCAATATTTCAAACAGCTCCACGGGCGTATAAATCAATGGGCAAGCATCTTAAAACATTGTCGTTTCCACGGGGCAAGTTCGGTGGTCAAGGTTATCAATCGTTAATTATTGAACAAGGTCGTTCCAGAATTTAATGACTAGTTGTCAACAGTTTTTTGTCTACATAACATGATTTTTATATTTTTCTTAGTCTACTAATTTTACTTGGCATAACTTGACTTCACTCAGACTTAGTCTCTGCACTTTAGACATTCAGTCAGGTAAGCTCGTGTAATATTTTATTTTCGCTTACTCAGGGAGTAAGCCTACAAACTACTTTTTTCTTTCTTTCTTTCTTTCTTTCTTTTTTTTTTTTTTTTTTTTTTTTTTTTTTTTGGGGGGGGGTGGGGGCGGTTGGAGATAGGAAAGCCTAAAAGAAAGTTCTGAAAAAGGGGTTTTGCGTTGAGTTGAAGGTACAGGAATTTTATGATAGGCTATTTATGATTCATTTATTTGAATGAAAATTTACAAAATGAATAAGGTGCATGTTAAACAGTACAGAAGTTATTTCTAATAAAATATATCGTATTTTGTTCATTTTCTTTGGCGAAACAACAGGGTTTCTGTCTGTGGATTTTAGCACGTTTTAATGTATTTGATGTATTGAATGTAGAAACTATATTTCTGTTCGATTATTTTGTGTTTCCACTTATAACTGAGAATATATGAAAATTTTTAATTTGTGTCCTTTTTATTTGATCCTTGTTGTTAGTATGATTAGTACTAATTTCGAATATTAATTACGAAGACCACCTCACGTTAAGTTATGAATATAATGTTTGCAACTTATGCGTGATGGGAAAATGTTGCACTCGTCATGAGTAAGCTGGAGGTCGCACCATTTTTTTTTTTTTTTTTTTGTGCTGAGTTTATCTGTCTTGTTCGTCAACAGATCACGATCTGTTCCAGGTAGGCGGAGATATTATGTTCTCTCGAGTGCTTCTATTAGCTGTGCTTTTGATTTTTGTATCTTGTCTATTTGTCCGTCAGTCATTTATACAGTAGATGAGTAACCCCACCCGGATTAAGAACAAAGGTTGATTTCCAATACTGAGTAAAAAGGCTATTCTGTTATTGTTGCCTTTTGCAACTACTTACTGGTGTGAACTGGGATTTTCGTCATGAACTCAATTAAAGACGAGGGACAGAAACAGGCTCCACACTGCGCCGGATATGCTTGTAGCATTGTCTTGTCTTCCTCAGGTCCCAACTGGAATCAGGTGAGATGAACGAGCAAACACATCCATCTCATTCATTGTTTTTTTCGAATGTTATTAATTTTTCCTTTGTGTCAAAAATAATATTTTTACATGCATACAAATACATTATATGCTGAATGTAAAAAATATACATATCAATTGTCGATGCTAAATAATTGAACCTATTGGTTCTTGCTGTAGGTCGCAGTATAAGAAAAAAAAAAAAAAGTCTGAAAAACGCCGATCTAGAGAAAGTTAAAAGTCATTGCAGAATGCCTGGTTACTTTATGTGGAAATAAAACATAGTTCGCTCGTCCCTATTACAGTCTGGAATATAATTCCGGAAGCCTGATGTACCGAATAGTTAAGTTATTGTACAAACCAGTTGTTATTTCCAGAACCTTGGACCTCATATTCACAAATCCTGCTACTTTGAAAAATTTGTCCAAATTAAGTAAAGTCAATTTGATTAGTGTTGAGTACATATTAAAATGTATGATGAAATTTGCAGGAATACGCGGGATTGAGAAGCTCCTGGATGTGGTTAGCAGTAGTCTTAGGCCGAACTGACAAGCTCCGGTGCTGTTCTACACACAAGAAAATATGGTATGTAGTACCATGTTAAATGCAGTAACAGGTGCTATGGTAATGAAGGCTGTTGTAATGGTCATTTTTCGAAAGTTTAAACATGAGCAGCAACCAACACTGACAGCGGGAGTGGATAACAGGGAGTTATGGAGTTACGGTGAAATGAGTTAAGGGCTGTTCTTGTGGGTATGTTAGACTCCATATGGTCTAGAGTCTAGACATTGTTTAGACACAACGGTTGGTAGAATAAGTTTAGTGCAGCTTTTTCATACATGGTAACCCCACTTATGAGCACACGAAAGGAATGAGCTGTTAGGGGGGTTTGTTGGAGGCTGTTTGAGAGGAAAGCATACAGGGATTTTAGTTTATAGCTTGTGATGGAGAACAAGTATCAGTCATTGGTTGTAAGGAAAGACAGTTTGTTTTGTTTTTATGGTACTGGTAGACCGTAGAACGGTCTCTCTCTCTCTCTCTCTCTCTCTCTCTCTCTCTCTCTTCTCTCTCTCTCTCTCTCGTTAAAGTACAATGGAAGAGGAAAAGTACCAGCCAGAAAGACGTTTCATTGACATTAAATGCCGAGAGAGAGAGAGAGAGAGACTCAGACTCAGAAAAGAATGAAAATATGATCAGATTTGAAATCCTTTCATCATTTATTGACAAAACTCTTATTCATTTGATCCATTTTCGAAACTTTCATTTCGAGTAGAAAGTGAATTTAAAATGTTAAAGCCATGAATTGAAAGAATCAGTACTACACACACACACACACACACACACACACACACACACACACACACACACACACACACACACACACACATTATATATATATATATATTATATATATATATATATATATGTGTGTGTGTGTGTGTATGTGTGTGTGTATTATAATACATGGTCACCGGGGTTAAGTGGTATAGCGCTCAATCACGTTTGCTAGCAAGTGGATTGCTCTAAGGTTTCCCCCCCACCAGTTTCACCCATCTGCAAATGGGTGCTACTGTCTACCTGGGTCAACCTCACTCCTAGGGCCTTCGTGATAAACCGGATATATATATATATATATATATATATATATAATATATATATATATATATGGTCACCGTGATAAAACGGTATAGTGCTCAATCACGTTTGCTAGGCACGTGGACTGCTCTAGGGTTACCGCCCACCAGTTCACCCATCTACAAATGGGTACTATTGTCTACCGGGGTCAACAAAGGCGTAAGCCTTTCAACCTCACTCCTTGGGTCTTCGTGATAAACCAGCAGACGCAAGCTCTATAAAGGGGAAAGGGCTTATGGTAAAAAAAAAATAGAGTTTCTTAATGATGAAATCGTGTCTTCATTTCAAATATTCTTTGTTTCAAAGTTTTATTTCATTCGTTCAAATTCGACGAAAACCTTTGCTAGGAGTTTTAGTTCATATCTGACCTTTTGTATATTTAATTCGACGTTTGAAAAGTTTTGCAGAAACTTCGTGTAGGGTGAGTGGAGGAGAATTGTCGGAATGATCGCATCTTGACACACTGGGTTTTGGCTCTCTTTGTGCCTCCTGTGTAGTAGTGTTTTATATGTATCTGATGGTAAATGGATCCTTGTCAGTTGAAGAGGCTTGCAGCATTAAATCTGAGTCTTTTTGGGTTCGAAAATTATTTATTTTGAAATTTGACTGTCTTCTGGAAATATTATTTTACAGGTTGAAAAAGTAACGTGATTTGTGTGTGTGTGTGTGTGTATGTATGTGTGTATGCATGTACACAAAATATTAAAAGGAAGAATTTCATTTAAGACTAAAGACTTAATAAGTATGCTTATATTATGTATACTGGATAGTCATCTATCCTTATACAATCTCTCTCTCTCTCTCTCTCTCTCTCTCTCTCTCTCTCTCTCTCTCTCTCTCTCTCTCTCTCTCTCTCTCTCTCTCTCTCTCTCTCTCTCTCTCTCTCTCTCTCTCTCTCCTTCACAAAATTCCCCATTCCTCATTTTTGCACGATTTGAGGTGGAGCAGCCACGAACTATAGATTTTTACCCTCAAAAGTTTTGTGTTATTAATCCGCAGAGCCTCGAGGATTTTATTTTCTAGTTAATTAGCGAGTTAATTTCTTCTGTCATTTTTCCCATTCATTTCGTTAGCCCCGTTAAATCATCTTTAATCTCATTAACGGGAGAGTAATAGCGATCTCATTTTGATTTAATCAGTTCATTTTTTTCATTTTTTTTATTATTATTATTATTTTTTTTTTTTTGGTGGTACACATCCGTTAACTCGGAATGATTTTTTGTTGGTTGCAGACCCATTGGCCTTTTGTACACACACACACACACACACACACACACACACACACACACACACACACACACACACACACATATACATACATACATAAATAATTGGAATTAAATGCTACCAATGGGCTCACTGGTGGGTCGGGAAGTTGGTCAAAACTCGCTGGTATGTTAGGCAGCAGCCTGCCCCAGAGAAATCTCAGGTACACAAAAATACTTAAGCCTCCAGCCATTTTTTATGAATTGTGTGGTGGTTAAGTTGGCAGCGCCCGTGCCTTTCATTGGAGAGACCTGGGTTCGATTCCAGTGTGAGTCGGAAGTTTATTTTAAGTATACATGTATGTGTTTTATGTAATGTTTATATTTGTATATATATACTCAGTGAACCCCCTGTATTCACACACTGTGGATTCGCGGACTCATGTATTTACAGATTTCTCTCTGGAACATATACCCCCATTATTCGCTGAAAATTTGCATATTCGCTGTATTTTTCTTTGAGAAATATCCACAAGTTCTTGGTTTTTCTCTATCACTTTCATCATAAAATGCACTTTTTTTGTGTGATAAAACTATTTAAAAAAAACGGTATAAACATTTTAGTGGGTTTTTCTTTAACTAATATTCCTGGTAATGCCTTCCCCCCGCGACACGGGGCACATTGTATATATATGGGGGATATTATTATAATATATATATATATAGATATATGATATAATATATATATAATATATATAGATATATATATATGTATATATATATATATATATATATATATATATATATATATATATATATATATATATATATATATATATATGTGTATGTGAATGTGTGCACATCAATATAAAATTTATGAAGTATGCACTAGACGGAAATTAACACACTTCTTTGCAATGAAACATCTTTATTGGTAACTTCACTTAGTTATACTGGAAAAATACAATTCCCTTGAATTCAGATCACAGCGTAATTACCAGAAATGAAGACGGCAATGAGGTAACAAAGGACGAATGTATTTACAAATGAAAAGAGGGATGAAGTAGGTTACTTATGAAGCTACTGAATTTTCAGGGGCTCATTTCATTTGCTTACATACACACATTCATATATGAATTATTTATACATACATACAAAACATTCATACGTGCAAGGAGCACATACATTTTACAGACCAAAAATTGTGAGCACTAATGCTTTACATCTTCCTCTGTCAGGCTGAGTTAAGGGTTCCACTTTCCCTACTTTTACTCTTAGACATTTTTTCCCCCTTTTCCCTTTACATTTTCGTCAGCGCATATTTCCCCAGATTTAGTGGCCATAAGTCATGCGCTTTCTCGTTCCCCTTCTCGTCAGTGCATCCTTCGCATTTTTCGGTCTTATTTTTTTGGGGGGGCGGGGACAAGGAATTATTACCCCTTGTGCAATTCATGTTAGTCGTATATCTTTCTGTCAAAATGGTTCTTGATGTTTTTGGAAATTTTACTTGAAGTTTTCCTCCATATATATATATATATTATATATATATATATATTATATATATTATATTATATATATATATAAGTATATATATATATATATATATATTATATATATATTGCATTACATTCTTCTAAGAAAAATAATGATTTGGATTACTGAAAACATAGATGATTTAATGAAGGAAAATCTGGATATGAAATGTGTGGGATTACTGAGAGCCAGTGGATTTAATGAAGGATAATCTGGTGATAAAATGTGTTGGATGACTGAGATCACATTGGATTTAATGAATGAAAGTCTAGTGGTAAAATGAATGTTTGGGATACTGAGATCACAGCGGATTATTTAAGGAAACTCTGGTGATAAAATGAATGTTTGGGAAGACTGAGGTCACAATGAATGTAATGAAGGAAGATTTGGTGATAAAATGAAGGTGTTGTATGACTGAGAGCATCGTGGAATTAACGAAGAAAAATCTAGAGATAAAATGAATGTGTGGGATGACTGAGATCACAATGGATCTAATGAAAGAAAATCTTGTGATAAAAAGAATGTTTGGGGAAGACTGAGAGCAATGTGGCTTTAATGAAGGAAACATCTAGTGATAAAATGAATGCGAGGGATGACTGAGATCACAATAGATTCAGTGAAGGAAAATCTGGTGATAAGATGAATATTTGAGATGACTCAGGTCACAATGGATTCCATGAAGGAAAATCCAGTGAGAGAATATTATTTAGGATGATAGATCACAGTTTTCATGAAGGAAAATATGATGATAAAATGAATGTGTCGGATGACTGAGATCACAGTGGATTTAGTGAAAGAAAATATGGTGATAAAATGAATGTTTGGGATGACTGAGATCATATTGGACTTTTGAAGCAAAATATGATGAGAAAATGAATCAGATGGATGACTGAGATCAAGATCACAAGTGATTGAATGACTGAAAGTATGATGATAAAATGAATGAGTGGGATGACTGAGATCACAATGGGTTGAACTAAGGAAAATCGGGTGATATAATGAACGTGTAGGATAACTGAGAGCACAGTAGATTTAATGAAGGATAATCTGGTATTGAATTAACTGAAACATTATTTTGTTTTATGATACCTTATCCACTATTTGAATAACTCGTAAATTATTTATCTCTATGGAAAGAGTTATACACACAAACACACACTCACCACGGTGCATTCGTCTTTTCAAAAAGCTTGAACTTTATATAACACACAATTACATGCGAACATACACCTTAGTGGTTCTTCGTTGATAACGAATTGCATTTTGTAACGGTGGAATTGAATAAGACTTTTGAAAGCCTTTTCGTTACTTAGGGAACTTGAAATGAAAATGATATAGCAATGTAATCAGGTACACTACACAAATCTAATTTCCAGACAGTTCTGCTTGCAAGCAAGCAGTCTAGTTTATTTAGCTCGTTCTTTTGTCAACAATCTTCACTTTTTTATATAAAGTACCATACCAACTCATTCATATGTCCGCTATATTTATTTTAAGACTTCCAGTATCATCCTCAGGCAATCGATTGATTTCCAAATAGTAACTGTATTCCGAAACTGTAGGCTACTTTTACAAGCGGTTGACATAATTTCTGAGTGATCAGTTTGATGTGAAATCAATTCCTTATCAAAACAATAGACCTACCGTACTTTGCTCGAAGGAAACACGCTACACTTCCCGTTACACGTGATCTGTGATAGCTTCTGGTAATCATTTTATGGTGGAAGCTGTAAAGTAATGCACTTTGCAGGAATAATGGAGTGTCATATCATTTGTCGACGAAAATTTGAGGCTATATATTTTTGCTTCTCTTCATACACGGTGTATTGTTATTATTATTATTATTATAATTATTATATTATACCATTTATGTAAACGTGGACATGATGTATACTTAAATAGCATCTAATATATAACATGCTACTTTATATAACCCATACATTTCCCTTATTACAAGTTAACCATTTTATTTTCCTCGTATAATAAACATGATTATCCCATAAATAAAGACAAATTCCACGAAGGAAAGAGAAACAGCGGAGTACTGCAAGGCCTTTCAACTTCTCGTCCTTTACTTGCTAAGTAAAGGACAATAATTCGAAAGACCTCGCAGAACTCCGTTGTTTCTCTTTAATTCTTGGAATTTATCTTTATTTATAAGTCATCAAGTTCCATATTTTCATGATTTAGTTATACATGATTATCACATCTTGAAAGCGTTTTACCTTAACTAGAGGCTACTGCTTAACTAAGATCTTTTATTTTCTGTAATTTTCCAGCTTTTTATAGCTCATGGAAGGTAGTATAGAGTATACTGTCCACTAATATATTTTTGCCGAGATATTTGTGACAAAATCTTGAATCTGTGGCGAGATCCCCTTTACGTTTTTCAAAGACTTCAAAATTTTCCAGTCCTTTAATCAGAGACGTTTATAATACCTTGTGTAAGTTCTATAAAAAGAATAACATGACTTCAAGATGAAATTCCCTAACGTATTAATACTTAGTTCATGATTTTAGTAAGCTAATATCTTTCACTTTTATATTGCGTAAATCTGTTTACTTCATGCAAACGCTTTTTTTAAAAAAAAATCTGAAAAACTAGTAAGTCTAGTAATATATATATATTATATATATAAATATATATATATATTGATATAATTACTAATCTATAATGCATGACTGAAATAAAATATTTTCTGTTAAAACAAAATTCCATCTAATAAAAAGAGACCAAAATGTAGAGAATTATTAGCATATATTTCAGAGAACAACGTTCTCCCTCAACAGGTAGACTTAACTGTTGAGGGAGACGGTTGTTCTCCGAACTATATAGCATTAAATTTCTACAATTTGGCGTTTTTGTGGGGTCCTTTTAATACATATATAGTAAATTAAATCAAGATTAGGCCTCTACTTTATAGCCCGCTGCTTGCTCTTGACCCCAAGGTTTTCTAGCGACTGAATGACCGCGTCCAGAGTGAGCCCCGTATCCGTGGACGAGAACAGCGAATCGCTCCCCGACCGAACCATGTTGAGGTTGGAATCCGTCGACGAGTAGAGCGATTCGCCCGATTCCAGGTTGAGGTCGGAATCGCTGGGCGTGAAGAGGGAGTCCCTCCCCGAGTCGATCTCGACGCTAAAGTCCATGCTGTTCGAGGTCGACATGGCGACGGACGGGTAGTAGGGGAATAATGAGGGGTGGGGGTCGATCCCTTGCAATGATGATGGAGGCTGTCTGGCGACGCCGTCTGCTGGTGTAGTAGGCTGAGCTCGCTGGTGCTGGTCGTCGACGCTGTTGCTTTGGAACTGCTTCTGCGGCTCTGTTTTGGTCCCGTGTTTGTCGTCTTCCTCTTTCTCCTTCTCCTCCTCCTGCTGTTCGTCATCGCTTGTTCCTACTACTACTACTACAACTTCCTCCTCCTCCTCCTCCTCTTCTTCTTCCTCTTCGTCTCCATCATCGTCATTGTCCAATTCATCACTGTCCTCATTTGTATCGTCATCAGAGGTTGATGGGTGGTCGTCTTTGCCTGGAGGTTGATACGTTGTCAGTCAGTTAATCTAGTAATTAAATTGCTCATAGAAAATCGCTTCTAAATATTAGTTTTTTTTTTACATTGCAACAATTCCCCGAAATTAAAATCGGAATATATATACTAGATATTTCTAAAGGTAGCAATTAATATCTTGCTTGAAAGTAAGGTTGGTTTATCATTTATAGGTTCGCTAGGGGAATGTATTTATATTATGAGTTAAGGTGAGATAAAAAGAGAAGCTGTATTATTATTATATTTAACTCTCCAACATACTTCTTTATTTACGACGTTTCGTAATATATTTTATCACATCATCAGGGATCAGTTTATTAATGAATAAATCACTAAATATTTATTCATTATTCAACGGATCCCTGATGATGTAATAAAGATATAATGACGAAACGTCGGAAATAAATAAATATGTAGGGGTTCACTGGTCTGCCTTGTCCACACACCCTCGCACTGATATATATATATATATATATATATATATATATATATATATATATATATATATATTTGGGTGTGTGTATGTACGTGCGTTTACTTACGATAAACAAATCAATATCATCATAACTATTCAGCTTACCCTGTTTGATTTTGGTCAGCAGCAAAGGATAAAATTCCAACGCCGTAGCATTTTGTGGCTCGTATTTCAGAACTGGAAAATGAATGAGAATACATTAGTAGGGAGAGAGAGAGAGAATTTTGCATACATTTGGAGATTTTCCCGCTTTTATCAGTTTTTTAATTCAATGATCCCTTTGATTAAGTGGTTTTAACTTTTTTTGATTTAATCATCATTTCATTGTTTTCTTTAGTGTTCCACTTATTATATTAACCGATGCAGTGTTTTCCTGGTATCTCGGTTTGGCTTTATTTGGTAAATATTTTGTTCTGTGGAGAGAATAAATATATTTTTACGTTTGCTTTTTGTTCCTCCGCTTTCTAGAAATCCAGGAATCTAGATTCGACTTGGTATTAGATTTCTGGAGCTGTTTATTCTATAGTCCAGGAAATGAAATGGTAATTGTGAAAGAATGATAGGAAATAAGAGAAAAGGCTTAATGCGTTTGTCGAGGAAAAAAAAAAAAAGGTAAAATAGTATTAAAAGAGAAATGACTAACGACTATGAAAAAAAAAATTAAATAATTCCGCCCAGTTAATGTAGCGAACGGAAGTCCCCTCCCCCCACCCCCAACCCATAATCCAGCTTTCACCGAGCGACAAAAGAGCAGCGGTGGTCGTTTATGCGCAACCGATTTTTATTTCAGCTTCCCAACGAGTAATGGAAGGAAAATGGGAAATTCAGTGAGCCGAAAACGGGATGACTAGATACACATGTACACTAGAATTACAATTTCCTCTCTCTCTCTCTCTCTCTCTCTCTCTCTCTCTCTCTCTCTCTCTCTGCTTACGTCGGACAGTGTTGTATAATTTTTTCAGGCCTTTGGTTGCGACATAGATCGTTGAAAAGGCAGTATTTGAGGTTGATAACATTTTTTTTCTAAAGTATAATATTTTTTAATTATAGATTTATGTCTTATGTGCATAGAACACACACACACACACACGAGTATTCCTATTTTAAATTCATCAATGGTCAGACAGAGGCAGTTTTAGCTAAAGCGTGAAATGCAGCAGTTTGACAATTTACGCCGACCTTATTCGAGCAAAATTCTCGTTTCAGCGTTACGAACATTTTTTTTTCCTGTTCCCCGACTCGAGAAAAACATGAAGGGAGGGAGGGGAGAGAATTCATTCCAGGGTGGAAAAATGTAGTTGATTTTTTCCTGTTTTTTTTTTGAGGGGGGGGGGGGGTGGGGTTGCGTATCAATTACAGAAACATTTTTGACGTTTTTATATAAGTCTGTATTATTTGTTTTACGTTTTGGAAATAATCTGGGGATTGGGTGTAGAGGGCAAGATTTGATGACATGCAGTGACGGAAAATGACTGATAATATGAAATAGTCGTGAGGATGAATGTACACAAATCTGTTGGTTAATGTTTATGTGTATGTATATTTTATGAGCATCTAGTCTAGCGCATATTAGAAAATTCGTCAGATTCGAAAGTTCATGAAATTCACAAGTTCATTCAGTTGCAAAGTTCGTAGATTTAAAATTTCATTTCATGAGAATGTTTATAAGAGTAGAAAATTAAAAAAATTAAAGAGATAAAATTCGAAAGCTTATGTAATGAAAACATTCATTCGTATTTTAGATTCGTGAACTGACTCGGCAAACTAGTAATTTTATGTCTACCATTAACATCGATCTGTGAAATTCAAAAAGACCATTTACAAAAAAAAAAAAAAAAAAAAAAAAAAGCTAGAAATTAGTCTCATCTGCCATTAAGTTCAGCTCAAAAAAAAAAAGTTTAAATTCGTGAACACAAACTGTTCATTTCACTCGTCATTATTTTGAGTGTAATGAAAAGTTCGTGCGTTCGTGCGTCTGATCGCTGACTCAGCTTAACGAGTCGTCACTCGCTTGACTGGGGTGATTCAGAGTGACTCATGACTTACTTGCCTCGGGTGACTCACTCTAAGTCGTGTCTTACTTGACTTGGCTGACTCAGTGTGAGTCATGACTTACTAGGCTTGGCTGACTGGGGATGAGTCATGACTTACTTGACTCGGGATGAATCGTGAGTTACTTGACGCGGTCGAATCAGGATTAATCATGACTTGCTTGAATCGGCTGACTCAGTGCGAGTCATGACTGACTCAACTCGACTGACTCTGTGTGAGTCCTGATTTACTAAACTCGGCTGACTCATAGTAAGTCATGATTTACTTTACTTGGCTAACTCGGTGTGAGTCATGACTGACTCAACTCGACTGACTCTGTGTGAGTCATGATTTACTTTACTTGGCTAACTCAGCGTGAGTCATGACTTAATTGACTCTGCCGACTCCGCGTGAGTCATGACTCAGGGTGAGTCGTAACTTACTTGACTGACAGAGGTTTAGGGCGTCTACGTAGTCGCGAGACATCAGTGCTGACAGGAACTGAAAAAGAGAGAGAGATGAAAATTATGAATGTTATTATTTAATTATTATGAATATTTCACCAATGAATATATATTCAAACTTTGGGTTCTCGATCGTTCGTCGAAGTCTTAAGAATTTTATGAGATTTAAGATTTATTTATGATTATTTTGCCTTGAGTTTCAGTAAGTGATGTTGTTCATGGCTGTAGATATCTCATATGATATTTCTTCCTGAGAATCGTTATAACAAAACGCTAATTCAACAATGACTACTTGACATCATACATTGTTTATTCAACAAACAACGCAAAAGGTATTTCCTTTGCTATGCATTACGACAATAAAACTATTCTCCTTGTATTTTAATACAATTTTATCTATTTATTATTTTATTAACTTATTTTTGTCTTTTTTAATAAGTGAGATCTCTACTGTCAGCATTTCCCTTTACCTCCTCTCACTTCTTCCTAATCAACTCCAAAATAATCTTGGGAAGCTTCAAATTCAAGTCATTGGCCCCCTCTGTGGTGGGCTTGTTCCATATGAATAGGGTTCGTCCTCTTAATTATTGATAATAAAATTAGATAAACTTCACTATAGTAGATTCACATCAACTGTGCATCTGATGTCTAGGCCAGTCCCTTACGACGCTCCTGACTGGCTGTTGATAAGCCAATGACAGGGCTGGAAACTCTCAGTCTCTCTCGAGAGTTCACACAGGCAGGATGTATGCTCCACCTCTCCTGAGGGATACTCTTTCAAAAGTATCCCTCAGGAGAGGGGGAACATACATCCTGCCTACGTGAACTCTCGAGCGAGACTGAGAGTTTCCAGCCCTGTCATTGGCTTATCAACAGCCAATCAGGAGCGTCGTAAGGGACTGTCCTAGACATCAGATGCACGGGTGGTGCGAATATATTATAATTGATAACTTAAGACCCTGGAGCTTTAAAAACATGAATCTAAAACCCTTAGCTAAATTGATTTCTTATAATCACCTCAGACAGCAGCTCCACCGGGGCGGACAGCGACGACCTGGCGTCGAAAAATTCGCTGGACGTGCCCCCAGAGAGGCTCCCCTCGTAACTGCTGGGGCACGAGGACAGGGCGCTGTCAGACGTCGTCACCTGGGAGCAGCCGTATCTATTGGGTAGACGCAGGACGCTCTCTGCGCTCTGGAACGGGCAGACGAATGGACAGGTAAGTGAAAATTCGCTTTATGTATATGTGTATGGGGTGTCTTTTCGATTTTTCTGATTATTTTATACGAAGTCCTTGATTCATAGAATTGGGTAAATCTGCTTATTTTTTACTTCTGTGGCTATCAGCCTTTATGTGTGTGTATGTGTTTGCATATCTATAATATCTATCTATCTATCTATCTATCTATCTATCTATCTATCTATCTATCTATCTATCTATATAAATATATATATATATATATATATCTATATATATATATATATATCTATATATATATATGTATGTATGTATGTATGTATGTATGTATGTATGTATGTATGTATGTATGTATGTATGTTATGTTATATGTATGTATGTATGTATGTATGTATGTATGTATAAAAGGCCCATTAAAACATTCTGGTTCGAAGCTAAGGACTATATATTTCGGTATTTCGGTTGCCTAACTTCCACCCTTACAAGTAGTGGAAGTTAGCCACCGAAATATATAGTCCTTAGCTTCAAACCAGAGTGGTTTAATGGGCCTTTTATACTTGAGACGTATCCTGTTTTAACAGAAGAATTTATTTACATATGTTATAGTATTTGTAAAATACATACACACATACATACATACACACACACATATATATAATATCACAAAGGTTCTTTTACGTATTAGCATTTTTTTTTTACTATAAGAAGTGATTCAGTATTACTCCGCCCGACCGTGCTTTGAAGATTTTTGTCTAAAATCTACGTTTTAATAAACGCTCGAAAGCAGAAACTTTTCATGCGTCCACGCTCATTCTGCTGCACGCTGAGTAATGATTGATTAATAATTCACCGCCAGGGAAATTGCATTCAAGCCGAAAGTCCCCCGAACGTTAATAACTCTTTTCTCTGTGATCTTTGCTTGCACTAACTCCCGAGGAAATTAAAAAGACGGGCTTGGGAAAAATTCAACGAGGTACAGTTCTAAAAAAAAAAAGTTAAAAAAAAGTTCAAATTCATGATTGGACCCGAAGCCCAGTACTTTTTTTTTTCGGGCAAGTGGGACCGAGGTTGTTAAATTTGCTGTGAATATTTATCCTTCAGGCTTTTTTTTTCAAATTTTAGATTAGTACCAGGATAGGTATGTGTGTTTTATCATTATGCAACGGCTCATATATATGGGTATGTGTATGTGCGTGTGTGTGTGGAAACCTAAGCAGCGATTGTATATGCCTTGATTCATAAGAAAAGCAGCCAATCGGGAAATTAATGTAGCGTAAATTCTAACTGTATTTGTATATTATAAAGTTGTCTTGTTACTTGTCAATATTTAAGACTTAATACACGCGTACACACAAACGCAAAAGTACGGCACCTTACCTGCGTGCTTGCGGACGGAATAGTAGCAACAGCGGCTGAGGCAGCAGCCAAGGACATAGCATCCTCTCTGGAACAAAGGTTGGGCTGAGTCACGCTCCGCGTCAGCCATAAGGACGTCTCTCTGTCTCGCCTGCTGGAGGAACCCTTGAAAAACACGCTGGCAGCAGCAACTGTTGCCTTTTCGTGGCTCCTGTATCGCTCGTTGCTCACCGGCGATTGCTCTTGGCTGGTCCCGGATGCTGAGTTTAGATTGCTGTTGTAGTGACTGTTGTTGTTGTCGGAGTTATGAGAATTGTTGTTGTCGTAGAGCGAAACAGCTGTTGCAGTGGACGATGGACTGACGAAATTGTGGGTTCTTGGTATCGTGTTGACCTCATCCTCGAAAGAAACGTTGTCCTCCATCTCGGCGGTCGGTTGCCTGGGAAAGAAAATAATCTATTTAAACGTTAAATATTCCAAATGGACAATTTTTATTTAAATAATTAAATTTTCAGATGAGGAAACGCCTACTTTTATATTTTAATCTTGAATTTCAGGACAAGGTATCAGATAATCTTTTGTATCTTTGGCTAAGCATGTGAGGATGCTGATGATTCTTTGTTGTATTTATGATTTATGTCAAAGAGGATATCGGGCGATTTCATTTTAAGGTAGATAGGGAAAAATTACTTTCGAAGCCATTACCTAAATTTTTATGAGCCCAGGAGTATATTTATTGTTATACCCATAACGCGCTCTCTCTCTCTCTCTCTCTTCCTCCTTTTGTTCTTTATTGTTGTTATAATGAAGCAATCTATCTCTCTCTCTCTTCTCTCCTCTCCTTTTGTCCTTCCCCTTGTTTCTGTCTCCTTGAGGGAAATG
>NC_061099.1:2750218-2762718 GCF_015104395.2 Macrobrachium nipponense | reverse complement strand
ATGTATATATACAGTGGTACCTCGACATACGAAAGTCCCAACTTACGAAAAATCCAAGTTACGAAAGCAAATACGAAGATTCTTTTTGGCTCTACATATGAAAATAGTTCAGGTTACGAAAGGTTGTTGCTGTAAAGTCCCGAGATTCTCCCGGACCACCGAGAACAATTTTAAAACTTGCTCACTGCCAACTGAGTAGACTTGCCACCATCCTCCCGCTCTCCCATTGGTTCCTGATGCTAGTCACTGCATCAAGATCCTGCTCTCCTATTGGTCAGCATCTACCCCATGTGCTCTATGTATTCTATTGGTAAAAGGATGCTGTAAATTGAAAAACTTATTCATGCAATACATTTAATAAAAAAAACATTAGGTAAAGATAGAATAGAAAATAGAAATGAATGGTTATTATACTGTTTGGTAGTTTCAGTAGTGGAAGAGAGATAATGAAAATGTATGATTACGTACTGTACTGTGTGCTAGGTAAAAGTGGTTGCTTGGCGATCGTTCGCTACTCGTATAGTGTGAACGTGAACAAAAGGTTGGAAGCTTTTTTTTATTTGTTTGTTTATTATAGTTAATGGTTACTTAATAATTATTTGAAATGAGTACATGCAATACATTTAATAACAAAATTGTGAATTAGATATTATAAAATATAAAATAAATCAGGTTGCTATCATCGAAGCCAACAAATATTTTCTTCAATTCTTCTTCTGTTTTAATATTATATGTTTCATTATAGATGTCAGTAACTCGGTATCTCCATTATTTTGCCTTTTTGGAGTCATATTTCTTCCGTCAGATCAGCATCATAACCCTAGAACATGTGTTGTAAGCCTGGAAATATAATTTACTGGTGTGCTTTTGTAGGGCTTGGAACGAATTAGGCAATTTGCATGTAAAATACGATTCAAGATACGAAAAGCTCAGGTTACGAAGGCCGCCTCAGAACGGATTAATTTCGTATGTTGAGGAACCACTGTATAATATATAATATAACTATATATATATATATATATATATATATATACATTATACATATATATATATATAATATAATATATATAAATATATAATATATATATCATACATATATATATATATATATATATATATATATACACATATATATAACACATATACTATATATACACATGTATATATATACATATCTATGTATGTATGCATATAAAAATACTATACACAAATACACACACACACACACACACACACACACACACACACACATATATATATATATATATATATATATATATATATATATATATATATATATATATATATATATATATATATGTGTGTGTGTGTGTGTGTATCTATATATACATATTTATGTACATTATATTTATATACATGCACTGTATATATATACATTCATACGTATATATACATATACCTATATACGTTTATATATATACATACGTATATATATACATGTATCTATACATATGAGTATTATTATTTTTTCCTTTCTTATTTGTCCCAGATATATTTACAGATAAGTTTGTAATAAGCATAACAGCATTTATTATCAGTATATAACTCAATAAATCATACAGGAAATAATTTTATAATATATTAACAGATTGATGTACATTAATCATATCACCGTCATATTCTGATAAGAGTCTTATCTTTTATAATATTGTATTTGAATGAGAAATTGTTTAAAAGTAAAAAAATATTGCCATTTGTATATGATAAATTTACATGAATGCGCCATGAAGAAATTGCTGCTGAAAATGCAGATGTGGAATCCGCATCGGCTGCCCCGTAGACTTTTTATTCCGTATACCAGACGAAAATTCCGCACTTCGGCAACACTGATACCGAGGTGGAGGATCTGGTTTTGTTTCCACTTTCCCGGGTGACGTCACGCCGTGCCTCTAGCACGTCATCCATTCATTAAAAAAGACATGACTGATGTCCCATCAGACGTGAATGCATTATAGTTTGGAGGGGACGTAATAAATATGTATCATTTAGCGCTTAGAAATCTTCGTATTATTTGGAAATGCAATTCGCACGGAACAGCAGACATGCCGTCCCTTTATCACTGTCATCCATTGAAGACATGACTAAAGCACGTCAGATGTGAGTGCATTATAATAGTTTGGAGGGACGTAATAGATATGTGTCACTTCGTAAAATAAATCCAAAGTGTGTAGAGCAATTCGCACGTACTACTAGAGATTGTTTGAAAAAATGTCCTGTATACAGATTTTTTTTTAGCTTATGGTTTACCTATACGTATAAAAAAAAGGTCAGTTCAGTATCGGTTAACGTTCGTAGGGGATATAACGAATTTGTTTCATTTATTGGCTAATGAAAGGTGCATCAAGTGTACTTATTCTTTGGAAAAAGCACTAATATAATTGTCCATACCATAGATATACAGAGAGAGATCTATGGTTCATACCATCACGCCCGGCTCTTTATCCCAAATAAAGGCTGGTGGAGTCGGGGGCTGGGGCTTGTGGGGGGGGGGGGGGAATTGAGGAATATTATAAGTAATCCAGAATCATATAAATGTATAGTTATTTACTCCTGTCAGGGATCATAAGTTTTTTTTTCTTTTTAATTCTACAAAAAATGTACCCAGGCGACCTTGGCCACTTAGTGCAAGCAATGAATCTTTGTATTGTGATGTAACTGTTGTATTTATTTATTCCATTATAGTAGTTAAAGAATGAAACCCTTTATCCTCGAGTGAAGCACAATCTGCGGATATATATAAGAAAAGCCACGAAACGAAAAATACTTTCTCTCTCTCTCTCTCTCTCTCTCTCTCTCTCTCTCTCTCTCTCTCTCTTAATATCTGAATACCTTTGCAAGGACAGATGTGGTCTGAAAGGTAAGCACTAGACCAAGTTCGCATTTTATCTTAGTGATTCGTATTCAAGAAGAATGTTCTGTAGTGAGGCTCCACATCTCAAAATATACATCGTTACATGAACGCTCGTGTATACTACTGCGAGACAGAATAGAATGGGAAATAAAACTGAAATTGTTGTCTAAACCGGGAACAGAGGTTGACCATGACTACGTCCATTTAGTAAGCCGTGCTTTACCCGTTACTTGAGTTTTCATTTATATTACTTTCGTAAACTCTGTAATATCGTCTGATATAGACTCAAATACTTTTATTTAATATTATCCTTAGGTGTCATTATCGAAGGCAGTAGGATAAAAGCTGCATGGGGAAGTGGAGAAAGATAGCTAGAGTAGTATGTGATAAGAAAATGCCAATCAAGCTAAAAGTCAAGATATATAACACTGTAATAAGACCAGCGTTAATGTATGGAGCAGAAACATGGGCTCTAAGAAGAAAAGAGGAAGTGAAGATTCAGAGAACAGAGATGAGAATGCTGAGTGGATTATGGGAGTATTGCTGTTTGAAAGATTGGAAAATGATGAAATAAGACGAAGAGAAGGCTTAGTAAAGATTACAGAAGTGTTAAAAGAGTCACGATTGAGATGGTATGGCAGTGGCGGATCTAAAAATCTCTCATTATATTATATATATATATATATATTATATATATATATATATATATATATATATATATATATATATATATATATATATATATATATATATATATATATATATATATATATAAAAGCGAATACCACGAGAAAATGATAGTCAGAAATCCAAGCGCTTTCGTCTTTACTCAGACATCATCAAGGAGCTACTAAAGTACAATTGGAGAGGAAGGTCTCAGATACAAACAAGATCAGGAATACCAGATGGTTGATTATCAAAAGGGTAAAAATTAAAAGGGATAATCCAGGATTATCGGATATCACACGGTCACAAACTTAAACAGATTCTGACCCTAACCGAAATTACAAAGTATCGTTACAGTCCAAAACATGTAAAAACTGAATATATTAATTTTGTTGCTTATATTTATCTACAACTTTTTTTTATTATGAGAGCATCAAGTTTAAATAAACCAGGACTTAAATTTAGAACATTTCTATTATTTGACTTGATAAAACAAGATTCAATGATATTCCTTTTAACTGTGTCATTACATGGGACTAAGGCTCTTGCTTGACTCCAGTTAATAGGATGGTCTAAATCTCTCATATGTACGAATAATGCATTCGATATTTGCCCAGTTCTCACAGAATATTGGTGGTGTTTGAGACGTTGTGAAAGAGATTTACCGGTCTGTCCGTAATAGACTTTATCACACTTTTTGCAAGGAATTTCATATATGCAGCCTGGAAGATCTTTAGGAGAATTTTTGATTACTAAACTCTTGACATTAATTAATATTACTGAAAACAACATTTATGTTAAAAAGCTTTAAAATTCTAGGAATGTCTAAAAACCTTTCATCATAGGGTAATTTTAGAATGTTATGCTTACTAAATTCAAGTTTGTTCTTAGTTGAATAAAATGTTTTTCTAGCTCTTTTCCATGCCACATCTACAAAAGTCCTTGGGTATTTTAGTTTAAATGCAATATCATAAATAGTTTTAATTTCAGCGTCAATAAACTGCGGGCTACAGACACGTAAAGCCCTGAGGAACATCCCAGAAAAAACAGAGAATTTAACATTTTGATGGTGATTGGAGTAGTAATGAACAAGAGAGGCAATGTTAGTTGATTTCCGAAAGACTGAAAAGGTGAAATTTCTATCATTTCTATGGACAGTTACATCAAGAAAATTCAAATTACAATTTCTTTCTTCCTCTACCGTAAATTTTATAGAAGGGACTAAATTATTGAGATTATTAAGGAATTTTTGGAGGTTTTCGTGAACTGGCCAAATACAGAAGATATCATCCACATATCTAAACCAAATAACTTTTTGGGGCAAAAAGTGTGATAAAGTCTATTACGGACAGACCGGCAAATCTCTTTCACAGCGTCTCAAGCAACATCAATATTCTGTGAGAACTGGGCAAATATCGAATGCATTATTCGTACATATGCGAGATTTAGATCATCCTATTTACTGGAGTCAAGCAAGAGCCTTAATCCCATGTAATGACACAGTTAAAAGGAATATTATTGAATATTGTTTCATCAAGTCAAATAATAGAAATGTTCTAAATTTAAGTCTTGGTTTATTTAAACTTGATGCTTTCATAATGAAAAAAGTTGTAGATAAATATAAGAAGCAAAATTAATATTTTAAGTTTTTACATGTTTTGGACTGTAAAGATACTTTGTTATTTCGGTTAGGGTCAAATCTGTTTAGGTTTGTGACCGTGTGATATCCGATAATCCTGGATCATCTCTTTTAATTTTTACCCTTTTGACAATTAACCATCTGGTATTCTTGATCTTGTTGTGTACCTGAGACCTTTCTCTCCAATTGTATTTCATTCACTCCTTGACAATGTCTTAGTAAAGACGAAAGCGCTTGGATTTCTGACTATCATTTTCCTGTGGTATTCGCTTATCATTCATACATATATATATCTATATATACATATTTATATACATGCACTGTATATATATACATACATACATATATACCTATATACGTATACGCACACACATATAATATATATATACATGCATATACATATGAGAAGTATTATTTTTTCCTTTCTTATTTGTCCCAGATATATTTACAGATAAGTTTGTACTAAGCATAACAGCATTTATGTATCAGTATATAACTCATTAAATCATAGAGGAAATAATTTTATAATATATTAACAGATTTATCTACATTAATCATATCACCGTCATATTCTGATGAGTCTTATCTTTTATAATATTGTATTTGAATGAGAAATTGTTTAAAAGTAAAAAAAAAATATTGCAATGTATATGATAAATTTACATGAATGCGCCATGAAGAAATTGCTGCTGAAAATGCAGATGTGAAATCCGCATCGGCTGCCCCGTAGACTTTTTATTCCGTATACCAGACGAAAATTCCGCACTTCGGCAACACTGCTGTGGATTAGATTCTCCTTGTTAAGACTTGCTACCATGAGTATTTTCTAAATATTACTACTACAACTACTAATACTACTACTACTACTACTATTATTATTACTAATAATAATAATAATAATAATAGTACTTGGCTGAACCAGGCAGCAGAGTTAAGGACTCCTCTCTACTGAAGGCCACAAAAGTCGATACAATCGCGCTGAAAGAATCTCGTTGCATTGAGGAGTCATGCCCAATCTCTTCCAAATCACAGTCGAGAGTGTTTTTCGCGAACAAAACTCCTTTGTATTAAGATGAGGCGTCGTCTATTGTTTAAAAATCTTTTTAACACCCTCAGTAATTTGTCACGCTCTTGGCGTGATGTTCGCCCTCTAGCGTCGATAGATGGAACTAGTTCGCAAGGATACTGGAAAGGTGCATTATTTAATAATATATAGGAGCAGGTGGATAGTGATTCATCATGTTTACTTTAATGTAGATGGTCTTTGATTTCATTATTTCGTTTGATAACTCAAGAATCATTTCTTTCACTGGACATGTGTGTGTGTGTGCTGTATTTCCTCAAGTTGCAAATGGCGCTCTGGCGGCGATCGAACGAACTAGCAGCAGCCGCCAGCCGCAAGGATGCTGGAAAAGTACAGTATCTAATAATGAGGTAAGGTGGGGGGTGTCTTTTTATCACCCTAGTCCATGCCCGCCCGCCCCCCTTCGCCCCTTAGCCTAGGAAACCCGATAACCTTTTTTTCCCCCAGGCTTATTTAATTAAGGTAATGTCTTTATCGCCGCTATCTGACCCCTTAATTGAGGGAACGCCGAATGTCACCAACAGACTTGAGGTCGCGGAGTTGGTCGTTGTTGCCAGATGAGAGGCGTTCCTTTTTTTTTCCCCTCACTAACGTAGGCACTGGTTAGTGATTAGTTAGTATTCTCTTTCGGAGCGAATGACGTCAATATTTTAATGTCAGATGAATGTAACTCAGGGAATTGAATAAATACGGGTTTCCCCTCCAGCTCCGCTAATGCTCTCTATCCTTCATAACAATAGCTGCAACCCCCTTGCATTCCTCTTTACTGTACCTCCATTCATATTCTTTTTTCCATCTTACATTCCACCTTCTTTTAATAATAGTTTCTTAGTGCAACTGCGGGATTTCTCTCCTGTTAAGCTTGTCTAACCCTCCACTCTCAATTTTCCTAGCAGCGCTGAATAGGACCTCATAGATCCCAGCGCTTGGCCATCGGCTTAAATAACTCCACGTTAGACGAGTAGTTTTCGTGCTCGGCTACCAATCCGGTGGTCCAAAGTTCGATTCTCTGCTCGGCCAACATGGAATCAATGGAATTTATTTCTAGTGATAGGAATTCATGTCTTGATATAATATGGTTCGGATCCCACAATAAGCTGTAGGTCCCGTTGCTAGGTGACCAATTGGTTCCCAGCCACGTAAAAATATCTAATCCTTCGGGCCAGCCTTAGGAGAGTTGTTCATCAGCTCAGTGGTCCGAGTTAAGTTAATCGGCTCAAGTTAAGTTAAGTATATCTTAGTTTAACCAGACCACTGAGCTGATGAACAGCTCTCCTAGGGCTGACCCGAAGGATTAGATATTTTTACGTGTCTAGGAACCAGTTGGTCACCTATACTCTGTTTTTTTCCATCTGTCCATCCGCCTGTGGTGTTTGCGCATGGTAACACTGCGTCCCAGGCTTTAAATAACATCCTATTTTGAATGTTAACGGTGTAATTCGCATTTAGTAAATTATTAAAACACTTTTCAGTTGCAAATGTACACCCAGATATCCTTTTATTTACCTAAAACTTAGACATAGCGTAACTATTTAAAGCACGGGACGCAGTGTTACCATGCGCGACCACCACGGGCGGATGGACAGATGGAAAAAAATAGAGTATAGCAACGGGACATACAGCTTATTGTGGGATCCGAACCACATTATATCGAGAAATTAATTTCTATCACCAGAAATAAATTCCTCTGATTCCTCGTTGGCCGAGCCGAGAATCGAACTTCTGCCCATGGGATCGGTGGCCGAGCGCGAAAACTACTCGTCCAACGAGGAACTTACTTCATCGGCCTAAATTGTATACGCTATTCTATTGGCGAAGTTTAACTCGTGACATGAGAATATTCCTCCATATTTGTAAAGTTTTGAGGACATTATTCATCGGAGAGTGTAATCTCGCTCAACAGCTCGGGGGGGCTTTAGACGATAGAGGCTTCGCTTCGGCAAAATGGAAGTCTATTAGTTATCAAAGCGCCCATAACCTCCTTTTATGTTGGGATATAGTGTGCGTGTTTGTGTGTGTGTGTCTTTGCATCGTATATGTCTGTGTAGTTTACTCTTCAGAAGTGAAGCCGACAGGTATTAGATATATTTTTTTATTATGGATTTGATAAGGGTTTAAATATATTGTACATTAGAAATATTTTTGAAATATGGGTTTGATAAGGGCTTAAAATATATATTATACATTAGAAATATATTTAATATGGCTTTGATAAGGGTTTGAACATATTGTACATTAAAATAAATTTTTTATTTGAATTGTGTGGCTTTTGAAATGGTTTGGTTAAATTATATTATACATTTAGAAATATATTTTGGAAATATAGGATAGTAAGTATTGGCCGGTTTAAATATATTTGACATCAGAAATATTTTTTTAATTATAGATATAATAAGGGTTTAGATATATTTTACATTAGAAATATTTTTTGAAATATCGATATAATAAGGGTTAAATTATTATATTATACATTAGGAATATTTTTTTGAAATATGGATTTGATAAGGGTCTGAATCCCTTATTTTTCACCCATTGCGGCTGAATTAAACGGAACTGGTCCTGATTAAAATTCTATATTGTAGCGACTGCAATATATTTAATGGTAGTCTAGTATTTCACACGGGAATCATCCAAAACCCGACCTGTTCAAGAAAAGCACCGGTTAGTATGCAGATATAATTCATTAATATTTCATGTGGAACGGACAAGCTATATATTTTCTTCAGAGGCTCCAACCCACCCACCATTTTGCAAGATTTATGGGGGGGGGGGGGGGGGAATGAGGCAGGAAGAAATACGAAAATACGATGTTAGTCGATGTCGTCTAACGATAAGAAAGGTTTCCACATGAATAAAGACGATTTCGAAATTTGAAAGTCAGCACTTAAAGAAACTAATGCCATTTTATTTTTTATTGTCATTAAATCGGAAAGTATAACGTGTACCGTCATATATTTCCTACGATATACGACTATGCACTTGTTATCATTTAATCGAAAAATATAATATGTACCTTCGTATCTTTTCAGTAATATACTTTTGCGAAACGTCTCTTTCACTGCAAACACATAACCGTGCACAATTTGAGGCGCCTCTATTTCCTTTTTTGGTACCCATGATATTTACAACCTGCTCAAAAAAAAAAAAAATAAAAAAAATTGAAAACGGTCTCGCTTTCACGGAGAAAGTGCATGCGAGCGAGCCATTATAAATTCCGTGCTTCTAAGCAAAAGACTATTTTGTGTTTTTTTCTCCCCTTTTTTTTATCCATAAAATTGAGTTTAGTATCACATGCTTTTACCTCCGTACTTTTTTTTTGTTTTTTCTTTGTTCGCGAAGCCGTATTTACGTAGCTAATACGCCCTCTTGGGTTCTTGCAGATCTGCAGTGACGTAATTTCGGGTGAAATCTATCGGTCAGTCACTGTATTTCGATTGTGTTCGATTATCTTAACGATTCGGTAACTATGATTATGATTTTTTTTGTACCAATTTCTTGTTAGGAACGTTTGGTGGACGAATGGTAATATTTTTCATCGTTAACTTGCAGAGGAATATAGACTGAATTTGAACTACTTCATAGGTTAGTACAAGTTGTGTAAAAGCTTGTTTTAATTCTTGAATGGATATGGGACAGGTGCGTTCTCTGTGATGTCAAAACACGAATTTGTTGGGACACGAGAATAGATTATTAAATTACTATTTGAAGACTTCAGTATACTTCTACTAACTGGAATTATTCGCGGTTTGGTATTAAAAAAACAATGCGCCCCTGTGGGGGGGGGAGGTGGGGACTTGTTCCATATAAATAGGGTTCGTCTTCTGAATAATATTTCCAGTAGGGACCAAGTGTCGTACACTGTAGGTAACTGTACCTCCGTTCATATTATCCCTTTTCTGTCTTTTTCCTCAACCCTCCCCTGACAATTGTTCCAAAGCGCAACTCCAAAAGCCACATCGGTGGACCTCATGCGGTGCACTGTAGGCATTTCTTGAGGTTCTTGCAGCTCGGCCCCTAGCTGCAACCACTTTCGTTCCTTTTACTGTATCTACGTTCATATTCTCTTTCAACATCTTACTTTCCACCCTCTCCTAACAATTGATTCATACTGCAGCTGCGAGATTTTCCTTCTGTTACGCCTTTCAAACGTTTTACTGTCAATTTCCATTTCAGCGCTGAATGCCCTCATAGGTCCCAGTGCTTGGCCTTTGGCCTAAATTTTATACTCCATTCCAGTAATACAGTATTATGTTTCCATTACAATAACCAATCGTTATTTTAACCAGAATATTGACGGAGTTTGGGACCCGTTTTCGCGACCGGTGAGAAATGTCACTGATCAATAACAGTTTGTTTTTGGAAAAAAAAGAAGAAAAAAGTTGGTTTTTGCTGAAAAATGATTCCTCTCTTCTCTGCAGGATCTCCAAATTCACACACACACACACGTGTGGCCATTTTCTGCATCACATGGTCGATGTGGCATGTGGTTGATGTACCCCCATAAAGTAGGTCACGAGAGATTTTTTTTTTCCTCCCGTAATGTACATCGCCCAACGTTTATCACCGGTGCCTGGCAAGGAGGGCCACACAGTCTTGTTTTTATGGTTTTTCTTCTTTTTCATTTTTTTCATTTTTATATTGATTCTCTTTTTCCATTTTCATAAATATCAGAGCAGAGGCTTCCCTCTGTAACTATACACTTTTTGATCTTCGCGTCTGTATTATCTATATGAAGCGCCTCAGTGGCGCGGTCGGTATGGTGTTGGCGTGCCACCTCTGTGTCGGCGAGTTTGATCCTCGGGCACTCTATTGAGGGGCGGGAGATGTGTATTTCTGGTGATAGAAATTCACTCTCGACGTGGTTCGGAAGTCACGTAAAGCCGTTGGTCCCGTTGCTGAATAACCACTGGTTCCATGCAACGTAAAAACACCATACAAACAAATAAATTATTTATATGAATTAAATAAACTGTGAATCTGCGTTCTAAGTCGGGTGTATAAACGTGTTGATCTTAGTGACTTGAAAATTAAGGAATTCTACAGGTATTTTAAAATTAACTTTACAAGGATAGGTACGTTTTTTTTTTTCAAATTAATTTTACAGACGTAGCATGATATTTTTGGGGTGAGCGGGAAATTAAGAACTTTTATAGGTATTTTAACATTAACTTTACAGGCTTAGAAGCTTTTTTGGAGGTGGTTGGTGTGGAAATAACATTTTAGATAGGTCTTTTTAAATTAACTTCACAGGCACAGGAGCGTGTGGGGGGGTAGTTGGGGGTGGGTGGAAATAACATTTTATTATAGTCCTTTTTAAATTAACTTTATAGCGTTGGAGTAGGTTTTATTGGGGGGGGGGTGGGGGGGGGGGGATGGTGGGGGTGGAAATAAGTTCATTGAAGTATCATTTAATTTAACGTTACAGGCATACGAATGTGTTTTGGTTGTGTTTGTTGTGTGTTGGGCGGTTGTGAATACGAACTTCTACAGATATTTTCAAAGAGTGATAATATATCGAGTTTGGCAGCCAGAAAGAAGCCGATGGATCCCTAGCAGTATATCAATTATATCTCGTTCCCATATTCATAATCTGTACCCGTCGGTATTTTGTATTTTGCAGCGACTAAAAAATACATGTTATTACAGTATCTTTTGTTTTTTTTGTAAATTCGGGTGTTTTCGAATTATTCACGATCCTGTCAGCATCTCACTTGCCTAGATTTGAAAGAATTAAAAAAAGATTTAAGGAAAGAGACAGAGACAGAGAGAGATGTCCGCCTCTTTAAAAAGTGAAGACGTAGAATCAAGAAAGACAAACGCAGGAAAATAACCAAGATTTGATTGCTTCAAACAACGCGTATTCTTGAGTATACGAAGCAACTGGCAACTTGCTCTTCTCTTAGAATTCTTGTTTTCTATTTCTGTTTTTTTTACTTTTTTTCTTTCTTTTTTTCTCCCAAGAGCAGCATCCTGCCATTTTTGTCTTTGAAGTAAAACCGCTCTTGCGTGTGCATAATGGCGTGTGCTTTTCCCCAAGAGAAAGTTCTTACGAGGAGAAGCTCGCGTGTACCATCTCGCAGAAGAAAGCAGAAGAAGAGAGAACTTTATGGTTTTGCGGGAGTAAAAAATGTAAGCATGTTTTTCGCGGTCGCCGTGAAAACTTTCGGTTAATGTAGCGGAAAGAGTAAGCGGAAAGCGTTTGGAAAGTTTACGGTTACCGTTAAGTGTAAGGATGTTTG
>NC_061099.1:2742718-2745218 GCF_015104395.2 Macrobrachium nipponense | reverse complement strand
TGTTATCCTTTTATTCTTAACAGTTTGCATATTTGGGTCCATCCTCACATTTCTCTTTCGCTTTTAGTCATTTTCTTCTTTCTTCCCAGCGGCGACCCTGGTAGTTGTGACGCCAGATTAACCACCGCCATCAGTCATTCTTCCCAAAGCATGCTCTCTCTTTATTTTTTTTCACACCTTGTCCTAGTCTCTGTAGGACCAAATCACAAAATTAACCATTTCATACACATGTTTGTAAGTCTTTGATAAACGTCTGTGTCTCTTCTTTCTAATTCCTCTATTCGTTTCGTCATTTCGTCCCTTCTTGTTTGCGAAATCAGCTCTCGCATTTCGTTCCTGAAAGGATGGATATATACTTAACCTCCATACACTCGTATTTCTGTTTTCCTGTTTTCGCTTACTCGGGGAGTAAGCCTACAAACTGCTTTATTATTGTTGGTGTTATTGTTGTGGCTGGAGGGGTAGAAAAACCAAAACCCTATGGAAAAGCCTTAAAAAGGTCTGAAAAGGGTGTTTCGCGTTGAGTTAAAGGTACAGGAATTTTACGATAGGATATTTATGATTTATTTATTAGAATGAAAATGTAAGAAAAAAAATAATGTGCATGTTAAACACTACAGAACAACCTTTTCTAATAAATATATCGTATTTATTTTAATTTTCGCAGGTTGAAAACTATATGCTATCTGACCGCAGGTTTTAGCACGCGTCCCGAATAAGCTGGAGGTTCGGAGGTTGGAACTCGCTGCTGTTATTATGCTAACTTCATATATTTACATCTGCCTCTTTACTTTCCATAGCAACTGTCATCGTAGGTTCACCCCTTATCTTCCATTCACAATGTAAACATTATTATTGTCCCTTCTTTATCTAATTCCGGTCATTGTGGTAATTATGACTTCTTATCACGAGTCTTTTACGCATATAGCTTTTATTTAATACCATTTCTCTTTACGTTTGAATCTTTATTTCATTTACATCATTGCTCTTTCTGTTCAGTTTATTTAAAGATCTTTAACGTAAATGGACCACACACACACACACACACACACACACACACACACACACACACACACATATATCTATATATATATATATATATATATATATATATATATATATATATATATATATATATTATGGTACAGCGATGATCATAAATATCAGAATCCCCGATGATGAAATGATGACCGGAAATAGTACTATTAATCTTAGCCAGAGACCCCCACAGATATAAGTAGCGTCTTTCTTTTTGGACTCTTGCCCGATTTTTTTTTCTGTCCTTCCGCGAGGTCTTTGATGAGATAGTGTTCTTTTAACCTAAAAGTCTTTCTCTAGTTAAGAGGATGGCTTCGAAGAAAGACCGAAATAGTAGTTACTGTCATCAGTGGCATGATCAGTATGATCTTGACCTGCCACTTCGGTGGCCGCGAGAGAGATTCTCGGGCATTTCATTGAGGTGTTAGAGATGTGTATTTCTGGTGATAGAAGTTCACTCTCGACGTGGTTCGGAAATCACGTAAAGCCGTTGGTCCCGTTGCTGAATAAACCACTGGTCCCATGTAACGTAAAAACACCAAACAAACAAAATACAAACACAGTTTGCACCGTAACTGCTGAATCGAGATGTTAAACAGGATCAGGTGCTTCGTGTACTCACAAGGCTCATCAGTTACGCGTCGAACCTTCACACACCCAATGCTTTTGTAGTACGTTTCAAGACGGGTTCGGCGCCTAAGTTTACTTTCGGAAATTTGTTCAGTGGAGGTTAGTTGACAGTGCCACCCAGGTACTGAATGAAAACAGCTTTCTCACGGAGAGAGAAAGTGGGATAAAAAGGACCACCATAGATAACTCGTACTTAAAAGAGCCTTTGAAAGACCGAAATGAGAGTTTACCTAAACTTAGCAGCCTCGTGATTCGACAAATCACCGACAGAATGTAAAGGAACCCAAATCAAACGTCGTTTTCGGTACCTGGAATCGGTGCCAGATAAACGACGGGTCGGAATGGAGTGCCAAAGACTCGGGGGGGTTGGAAGGGCGGGGAGGGGGGGTGGGGGGGATTGGGGATATCACCAAACCGAAATATTACCTTTTTCATGGAACGGTCCGATATTTGATGTTTTGTGTTGGTGATGTAAGTTTTTTTTTCTGTGAAATTGTTTGTATTATGTTTGTAGTGTCATGTTTGTACGTATTTGTGAAATTAATGTGGGGTTTGGTGATGGTAAGTTTTTTTTTCCTGTGAAATTGTTTGTTTATTGGTTGTAGTGTTCGTGATAACTGTGTTGGTGATGTCAGTTTTTTTTGCTGTGAATTGTTTGTGTATGTTTGTAGTAGCATGTTTATACGTGTTTGTGATAATTTTTCAGGTGTGTTCACTGATTTGAATTTTGTCAGAAGTCACGTTGTTGATTAATGGTATTTTAACGATACAAATCATGACGAATAATAATAATACGAATATTGTTATCATATTGTTGCTATTAATTTTATAT
>NC_061099.1:2612718-2737718 GCF_015104395.2 Macrobrachium nipponense | reverse complement strand
TTTAATGCTAATGCGTTTATTAAAAGGATGGTTTTAAAATTTTGGGTTAATGACATTATTTAAAGTTGTGATTTTAAAATTTAGGGCTAATGCAGTCGTTTGAAGGGATGCTTATAAAATTAAGTGCTACTGCGATTATTTAATGGGATGATTTAAAATTTTGGTGCTAATGCCATTATTTAAAGGGACGATTTTAAAATTTACGATAAATGCAATTATTTAAAGCAATTAAAGGAATGATTTTTAAAATTTATGGTTAATTCAGTTATTTAAAGGGATGATTTTAAGCGCAATACGTTCATTATCCCAACTCCTACTTAATCTCCGTCGATTATCTCCCCCAAAAAATCACCAGTTAAGTTTTGATTAAATATTTGACTTCGATAACGCAGGAGAAAGGTTCTGTTGACAGTGTTCCGTGCGCCAAGCAATTGTCTCCCTAGTACCCGAGGGCTTTGTCAAAATAATTCCCGCCTCCTTGAGTCATTATTTGCTCGGGGAAAGCAAACGCGCCAAATTAAGTTTAGCGCCGTGGGGAGTCAATTCTGGGTAGACTGATTGCCTGCATGTCTGCTTGCCTGCTTGTGTGTTTATATGAGAGAGAGAGAGAGAGAGAGGAGAGAGAGAGAGAGAGAGAGAGAGAGAGAGAGAGAGAGAGAGAGAATATGTCTTCTGTTAGGCATTTGATTTGGATTGACTTTCCCGTGCTTCGTGAATCATAAGGAAGTGGACGAAATGTCATTTGTGTGTTCTTATAATCAAGGGCTGATTGCATATAATTTTTTTTTTCTTGGCAGTGATTCAGTGCAGATGAGCAGTTGCAGAATAGAAGCTCTCTCTCTCTCTCTCTCCTCTCTCTCTCTCTCTCTCTCTCTCTCTCTCTCTCTCTCTCTCTATATATATATATATATATATATATATATATATATATCATATATATATATATATATATATATATATATATATATATATATATATATATATATATATATATATATATATATATATAGAAGTTTTGCGAGAGTATAGGAGTGTCTATGGAAGCAAATTTAGTTTGCATGAAAGAATGGTTGAACCAACACTATGGAAGCGAGTGGTGAAGTGTATATATTGAATGCGAAGGAAGGAAAAGGTCCGCAATGGGTTGTGGTGGCTGGGTGTCAACGTTAACGAGGTGAAGGTGATACTACAATGATGTGATGGAAAAAATTGTCACTTGGGTTGGGGGGGGGGGGGGGTGGGGGGGGATATCTCTTAGAGGGTCTGACCTTGTTTGGGGCTTGACCCGGTTAGGTCACTTGAAGAAAATGGATTGTAATGCAAAAATTTTGGCAAATGGAAGAGTTATAGGTAAGGGAGAGAACCTATCTGTACACTCCAAAGTAGAGTAGAGTGGCGCATTGTGTGTATGTGTGCGTGTATCGTTATACAGAGCTACTGACGTGAAGGTTTTTTGGTTATGTGATTCCTTCTTGTCTTTTCTGTATAGCCACCTGTCATTAGCAAATTTTTTTATTGTTTTTTTCCATCCAATAATTTCTGTTATTTTATCTTGCTCATTTTCTGATCTTATCAAAAGTTTGTTGGTTTTTAATGTATTAAAGTTTATATTATGTATGTATATATATATATATATATATATATAGATGTATGTATGTATTTATATATGTATATATAAAATATTGTATATGATTGTGTATACATTACTATATATAGCATATGTGTGTATTGCATATGATATATATATATATATATATATATATATATATATATATATATATAATATTTATATATATATTTATATTTATATATATATATACATATACTTATACTTATACATATACTTATAAAGCGGAGATAAAACGTAATACGGCCAAGCTAAATCTAGTTTAACCAGCTCAGTGCATCAGAAAAAAATAGCAATCCCGCTGCATAAATGATCCTCGCAATATTGCGCGTCGACTCGCATTGAACTTCGGAGAAGAGATGGAAAAGAAAACGAAGATTCATAGACCAGGACAGTTGGGATTGACTAGAACGAAGAGAGATATGGGATATAACGGGATGTAACAGAGGGCGAGGTGAACAACTAAGAGTAGAGAAGAAAGGAGATTTATAACCGTAAATCCTGACTGGAATTGACAGGGACACAAATGCAAGAATAGTTTGCGCTTGTTAGCCTCGTCTATGTATTATTATTATTATTATTGCAATCTTTTACACTGATAATCAACAATAAAAAACTATCCCCATAAACACGTAACTCGTACAGGAGCACATTTCCGTCCTCAATGACTCCAAAACGTGTTTCATAAAGGAATATGATAAGCACAGAAGAGGACGATAATTTCGTCACCCTAGGAATCAACAACAACAAAAAAATTCCTCACGTTTGACTCTCGAGCGCCCGATCTTCGCAAGTCTCCAAACCCCCTCTCAGAGCACTACTGTCTCGGTAAGCCTCTTTCGGTTCTTACTGCGCCTCGGGTGGCTCTTCGTCATCCTCGTGCACGTTTTTGGTCATCAGTCACGCTTGGCGAGGTGACACGCTTCCTTCCTTACACCTGCATCCAGGTGTTTCAAAACGTGAGCCTCGTTTTCGCTTGTTTCCTGCGCGATTTTTATTTACCGAAGTGCGCAGCGTCCTTTCTCTCGCGTGGGCTTAGACGATATACGTAAATATACATACATCATGCATATATATATATATATATATATATATATATATATATATATATATATTATATATATATATATAATGTGTGCAAGGTCTAGAGCGTATAGGTTAGGTTTGTCTCTCTAGACCTTGTATGTGTGTGTGCACGAGCGCCGAGCGAGCGTTTGTTTATATCAATCAGGAAAACGCCCCTCGCCTCGAAGCTGCTGTCTTTCGCCGGCCAGAAATAGAAAGCAAATATCGGAGTTCGTTTGAGGATTCCCTGTTGTCGCCGATGTCTAAAAGAGATGCGGGCGATATTTATAGCAAACGAAAAAAAAAAGCAAAAACTCTCTCTACTCTTTCTGAAGAACAAAGACAACCGAGCTGAAAGGGGCCGAAAGCTTTTTATTTTATTTTTTGATTGTTTGTCCGCGTTTCGTAACACACGAGTCCGTTATACGACCACAGGGTAAACTAAAACGGGAAGGGCCGTTGCCGTAGAGTCTCTCTCTCTCTCTCTCTCCATTGTTTACATCGTCTATCTTCTTCCCAAATTGTGCGTAGGAGCCCAGGACAGGTCCTCCCCACTGTCTAGCCAAGATCGGAAACGTGTGGGTCTCTCTCTGTAAATATTGGCGCGCAATAACTGATGGGACTAACTGGAGCCACTTTGCAACGTTGCAGGCACGCGAGCATTTATCATCATCATCATCATCTTCGGTAACCAACGTCAGCAGCAGAAAAAGGAGCAAGCAGGAGCAGGGTCTCGTCATCTCACGCTATCCTAAACTAGGCGGTCAGGGACCTTGTTCAAGGTCTCCCCCCCACCAAATCCGGTAGGCGTCGTCATACGCGTTAATGTAAGTCACTGTTAAACTAGTATTATCCACGCATAGCATTTATTTATTTGTGGACCTCAACGATTTAGGAACCGAGGTCATTTTGCCAGGACAAGAAGGTGAAAGGTTAAAGAACACGTGCGGACAAGGACGCGGGTGTGAGGTGCCTCAGAGTCACTTGGCAAGGCGGTTGTTGACATGAACCTCTGCGACTCACCTTTTTTTTTTTTTTCCAAGTCTACGCAGATTCCCGTAGGCGAAGGTGACGAAGGGAAGGCTTCTAAGGCTTGATCACTTCGGATACTATCACAGTTTTAGACGTCTCTCTCTCTCTCTCCTACAGTGACGGGGAATCACGGCCAACGGCACCACGAGCTTATGTGACGGTAGAGTGTGTGTGTGTTGGTGAGACTCTCTCTCTCTCTCTCTCTCTCTCTCTCTCTCTACCTGATCCAGCCGTTGGGGGGTTTGCTTAGGGGATGAATACACTGCTGTAGGGAATGGGGAGGGGGCCAGGAGAGGGAGGAGGAGGAGGGGTCTGCGATAGTGGCATCGACCGCTTCTTCCCCCAGCCCGGTGAGGACGTCCCCTTCCCCTTCCCCTTCCCCTTCCCTTTCCCCTCTCCAATCCCTCGTTCATTCTCTCCCTCCCACTTCTTGTTACTTGGCCTCCTCCCTTCTCTTTTCCCCTCCCTCCCTACCCTTGATCCCTTCCCCCGAATTTTCCCAGCACCTTCTGCTGGTGGTGGCTGTGCCTGCCTGTCGTAATCGCCACACAACCTTATTGGACGGGGGACCTACTCGAGAAGAAGCTGTGTGCTGTGGGGCGCTGCTCCTTCCTGCCCACAGCCGGCCTCCTCCTCCTCCTCCTCCTCCTCCTCCTCTTCTTCTTCTTCTTCTTCGTCTCCTTCTGCTGCTGCCGATTCCTGTGGTGTGCCTCTTTCCCCTCTTGTCCTCGTTCCCAGACGCTCTCTCGCAGCAACAAATACAGAACTCTACGGGTCTCGGAATGCTGATTTCATTATTAACAAAGGCTTATATGAGCTCGTCGTTCCTAATTTCATCAGCGTATCTCGTCGGTACAGACTCGAGAGAGAGAGAGAGAGAGAAAGAGGAAGCGCATTACGAGAGAGAGAGAGAGAGAGAGAGAGAGAGAGAGAGAGAGAGAGAGAGAAGAGGAGAGAGAGAATCAGCAGCAGCAGCAGCAGCAGCAGCTTCTAACCACGCCCTAAAAGCTTCAAGTCGTGACACAGCTGTAGCAACCCACACACACACACACACACTCAGAGGATACAGGGTGGGAAAATCGGGAGCGATTAACGAAAGGTCCCGAAGGCTGAGCCTCTGAGTCTCGTTTTCATATCTACAACGTCACAGAGATTCATATCTCCCACACAGAGAGAGAGAGAGAGAGAGAGAGAGAGAGTCAGTCAGACTCGTTAGGGAAAGACGCATTCTGTATACATACACAGTCCTGCTCCGGCTAGCCCTATCCTTTGTCTCTTTCACAACGGGGTATATCGGGGCGAGCTCTCCCTTCAATCACGCAACCTCCTCCTCCTCCTCCTGTCTTTCTCCCTGTCCGTGCGTTCGGTCACCCGTGCCTTCATTCATTAAACACCCTTGGGATGCTCAGTTGTCTAAGGTCTTGGGACGTTTGGCCAGATGTATGTTTGTATGTTGGATATATCTATCTATCGAGCTACTATCAATCTATCTATCTATCTATCTATCTATCTATCTATCTATCTATCTATATATATATATATATATATGTATATATATATATATATATATATATATATATATATATATATATAATATATATGACTGGTAAAAGTGTTCTGTAACAACAGAATTCCATCTAATAAAAGGAGCCCATAAAAACAAAACACCAAAATGTAGAGAGAAAAGTACTATATTTCAGAGACTGCTGTCTCTCTCTTCAGGTATATGAATGAGAAAAGTTTACAGAAAAGGTGGTATTTATACCAAGAGATTCGTCCACAAGTAAGCCAATTTAGGTCACCCCCGCTGATAATCTTCCTTTAATCTTCTTAAGCGTTGTTGAATGAACACTGCGTCGACGATGTCCGATGGTCCAATTCCCTTTTGACGATGTTCATTAACCCTGCTTCTCTTTTATTAAGGGTCCGATTTCCATCATTTGACTCTTGTACGGCAGTTGCTGCTATAAATTACACGTGACATATTCCAGTTTATTCTATGGTTATGTTCATTTATATGATTGAAAAAAATAGCCGAGTTCTGTTGTCCATACCTAACTGACCGTTTGTGTTGATTAATCTCTGGGGAAGTGATTTACCTGTAAATCCGATGTAAGATTGGTCACAGTCCTGGCATGGGATCTCATATACCCAGAGTCTTTGGGCGATGTCTTTTGTTGGACGTTAATCAGGGATTTGGCTAAGGTATTTGGGTAGGTAAATGCAAAGGGTTGGATTTCCCAAGGGTGTGAGTTACTCTCTTAATCGTCTCCAGGTGGGGAATTTTTATTTTATTGTTGGGTGTGTCTCTGGTCTTGTCTTTAGGGGGTCGGTAGAAAATTACGTTTGCTTTTGAATTGCTTTCTCAATTATATGGTCAGGATACTTTAAAGATGAAAGTTGCTTGCGAATTAGTTCAAATTCTTTTTCCAGGAAATCTGGGGAACAAATTCGTAAGGCTCTTAAGAATAGGTTGCTAGCTAGACCTATCTTGATAGTATTGTCATGATAGCTAAAGTAGTGAATATATGAAGTGAGAACGTTGGTTTTCTGTATATGGGAAATTTGTATTCTGTCGTGTCTCTGATTATTAAACATCAAGAAAAGGAATTTTGTTGTCTGTTTCCCATTCAACTTTAAATTTGATGCTGGGCACTAATGCGTTTAATTTTGAGAGGAATTCATTAAAATTACCCCACTACTTATTATCCCAAAATGTAGTATGTCATCCACGTATCTCATCCACAGCATGTTTTTGGGTTTTATTGCATTTATTACTGTAGTTTCAAAGTATTCCATGTACAGATTGGCTAAAATAGGACTTAAAGGACTACCCATACTACACCCGAATTTTTGCTTGTAGAATGATTCCCCGAATGAAAATACGTTATTAGATGCACATAATTCAACTAACTTTATTATTTTGTCAAGTGCCAAAGGGAAATGATCTGAATAGGGGGATAATTTTTCCCTTAAAAACTGAAGAACGTCCCTGTACTGGTACTTTGTGAATAGGGAGTCTACGTCAAGGCTTAAAAGTTTTATGTGTGAAGTGGTATATGTGCTTCTCTGAATTTGTGACAAAAGTCTTCCGAATGTTTGATGCGACTGGGAGAAAAAGTGCCTAAAAAAGGAGAAAGGAGGCCAGCTAAACATTTAGAAATTTTGTAATTGAAAGCTCCGGCGCATGAAACGATGGGTCTGAATGGAAGATTGTCTTTTGTGAGTTTTTGGGAAGACCATAAAAGTAGGGTAATTTAGGATTAATTACTTTAAATTTCTCTAATAGTTCAATACTCTTTTTGTCTTGGCCAATTAATCTTACTTTCCGAAAAATTCTGTGGGAACGTTCTGGAGGGGATTTTTCGTCAGTTTTTCGTAAGTATTTTTGTCGCTAAGGAGCTGGTTGATTTTGTCGAGGTAGAAGTCTTTGTCCATTATTACAATTTTGCCGTCTTTGTCGGATCTACTTATTATAACATCTAACTTTTTTAGCGAGTGGATGGCTATCATGAATCTGCGGGGAACAGGATATTTCTTATTGAAGGTCAGTTAAAGCATTTAGTAACACTCCTTTTAAACATATCTCTTCACGGCTGTAGTTTTTGTCAGATATGAATTTATCAAAAGCCACTATGAAGTCTAGGTTGTTTTTGCGGTCTGGCATTAGGGCAAAGGATAAGCCTAAATTTAAAACTAAATGTTGATTTACAGTAAGGGGGGTGTTGGATAAGTTTAAAACTTTGTCTTGTTGTTCAAGATTATTCCATGCGCTATTATCTATTAGGTTATTTAACTTGCGTAAAAGTCTGTTGGAATGAGTCACGCTATTATAGGCAGCAATGTCGGAACAGAATGAAATCAGATACCTGTATACGTGGTCCGTAGTGAGGAGGCGAAGATTAGATTGAGTTCCATATATCACTCTGCGTAGCACGAAGATGTCGTTTCTCGTATTGGTGATTCTTTCTTCCAGGAAAATCTTGTGTGATAGAGGGAAGGGGTTTGATTGCAGAGTCCATCTCCCGAATCCGTACATTTTTGGAAGTACTTGTTCTTTGAGGCATTCTTCCAAAAAAGTGTTTTTGGTTTTTCAGCCGGTGTAGTCTGTTCAGTTCTTTTTCAAACTTGCGGAAAACTGGCTTGACTTCTGGAAGTGATGAAGATCGTGGAAAGGCGGTTGAATTCCATAATGGGCTGACAATGACTGGTAAAAGTGTTCTGTAACAACAGAATTCCATCTAATAAAAGGAGCCCATAAAAACACCAAAATGTAGAGAGAAAAGTACTATATTTCAGAGACTGCTGTCTCTCTCTTCAGGTATATGAATGAGAAAAGTTACAGAAAAGGTGGTATTTATACCAAGAGATTCGTCCACAAGTAGCCAATTTAGGTCACCCCCGCTGATAATCTTCCTTTAATCTTCTTAAGCGTTGGTTGAATGAACACTGCGTCAACGATGTCCGATGTCCAATTCCCTTTTGAGATGTTCATTACCTGCTTCTTTTATTAAGGCGATTCCATCATTTGACTCTTGTACCGGCAGTTGCTGCTATAAATTACACGTGACATATTCCAGTTTATTCTATGGTTAGTTCATTTATATGATTGAAAATAGCCGAGTTCTGTTGTCCATACCTAACTGACCGTTTGTGTTGTATTAATCTCTGGGAAGTGATTTACCTGAAATCCGATGTAAGATTTGGTCCACAGTCTGGGTATATGAGATCCCATGCCAGGACTGTGACCAATCTTACATCGGATTTACAGGTAAATCACTTCCCCAGAGATTAATACAACACAAACGGTCAGTTAGGTATGGACAACAGAACTCGGCTATTTTTCAATCATATAAATGAACATAACCATAGAAGTAAACTGGATATGTCACGTGTAATTTATAGCAGCAACTGCCGGTACAAGAGTCAAATGATGGAATCGGCCTTAATAAAAGAGAAGCAGGTAATGAACACTCAAAAGGGAATTGGACATCGGACATCGTCGACGCAGTGTTCATTCAACCAACGCTTAAGAAGATTAAAGGAAGATTATCAGCGGGGGTGACCTAAATTGGCTTACTTGTGGACGAATCTCTTGGTATAAATACCACCTTTTCTGTAAACTTTTCTCATTCATATACCTGAAGAGAGAGACAGCAGTCTCTGAAATATAGTACTTTTCTCTCTACATTTTGGTGTTTTTATGGGCTCCTTTTATTAGATGGAATTCTGTTGTTACAGAACACTTTTTACCAGTCATTGTCAGCCCATTATGGAATTCAACCGCCTTTCCACGATTCTTCACTCACTTCCAGAAGTCAAGCCAGTTTTCCGCAAGTTTGAAAAGAACTGAACAGACTACACCGGCTGAAAAACCAAAAACACTTTTTGGAAGAATGCCTCAAAGAAACAAGTACTTCCAAAAATGTACGGATTCGGGGAGATTGGACTCTTGCAATCAAAAAACTCCCTTCCCTCTATCACACAAGATTTTCCTGGAAGAAAGAATCAACCAATACGAGAAACGACATCTTCGTGCTACGCAGAGTGATATATGGAACTCAATCTAATCTTCGCCTCCTCACTACGGACCACGTATACAGGTATCTGATTTCATTCTGTTCCGACATTGCTGCCTATAATAGCGTGACTCATTCCAACAGACTTTTACGCAAGTTAAATAACCATAATAGATAATAGCGCATGGAATAATCTTGAACAACAAGACAAAGTTTTTAAACTTATCCAACACCCCCCTTACTGTAAATCAACATTTAGTTTTTAAATTTAGGCTTATCCTTTGCCCTAATGCCAGACCGCAAAAAAACAACCTAGACTTCATAGTGGCTTTTGATAAATTCATATCTGACAAAAACTACAGCCGTGAAGAGATATGTTTAAAAGGAGTGTTACTAAATGCTTTAACTGACCTTCATAAGAAATATCCTGTTCCCCGCAGATTCATGATAGCCATCCACTCGCTAAAAAAAGTTAGATGTTTATAATAAGTAGATCCGACAAAGACGGCAAAATTGTAATAATGGACAAAGACTTCTACCTCGACAAAATCAACCAGCTCCTTAGCGACAAAAATACTTACGAAAAAACTGACCGAAAAATCCCCTCCAGAACGTTCCCACAGAATTTTTTCGGAAAGTAAGATTAATTGGCCAAGACAAAAAGAGTATCGAACTATTAGAGAAATTTAAAGTAATTAATCCTAAATTACCCTACTTTTTATGGTCTTCCCAAAACTCACAAAGACAATCTTCCATTCAGACCCATCGTTTCATGCGCCGGAGCTTTCAATTACAAAATTTCTAAATGGTTAGCTGGCCTCCTTTCTCCTTTTTTTAGGCACTTTTTCTCCCAGTCACATCAAACATTCGGAAGACTTTTGTCACAAATTCAGAGAAGCACATATACCACTTCACAACATAAAACTTTAAGCCTTGACGTAGACTCCCTATTCACAAAAGTACCAGTACAAGGACGTTCTTCAGTTTTTAAGGGAAAAATTATCCCCCTATTCAGATCATTTCCCTTTGGCACTTGACAAAATAATAAAGTTAGTTGAATTATGTGCATCTAATAACGTATTTTCATTCGGGGAATCATTCTACAAGCAAAAATTCGGGTGTAGTATGGGTAGTCCTTAAGTCCTATTTTTAGCCAATCTGTACATGGAATACTTTGAAACTACAGTAATAAATGCAATAAAACCCAAAAACATGCTGTGGATGAGATACGTGGATGACATACTAACATTTTGGGATAATAAGTGGGGTAATTTTAATGAATTTCCTTCTCAAAATTAAACGCATTAGTGCCCAGCATCAAATTTAAAGTTGAATGGGAAACAGACAACAAAATTCCTTTTCTTGATGTTTTAATAATCAGAGACACGACAGAATACAAATTTACCATATACAGAAAACCAAACGTTCTCACTTTCATATATTCACTACTTTAGCTATCATGACAATACTATCAAGATAGGTCTAGCTAGCAACCTATTCTTAAGAGCCTTACGAATTTGTTCCCAGATTTCCTGAAAAAGAATTTGAACTAATTCGCAAGCAACTTTCATCTTTAAAGTATCCTGACCATATTAATGAGAAAGCAATTCAAAATGCAAACGTAATTTTCTTACCGACCCCCTAAAGACCCCCTAAAGACAAGACCAGAGCACACCCAACAATAAAATAAAAATTCCCCACCTGGAGACGATTAAGAGAGTAACTCACACCCTTGGGAAATCCAACCCTTTTGCATTACCTACCCAAATACCTTAGCCAAATCCTGATTAACGTCCAACAAAAAGACATCGCCCAAAGACTCTGGGTTATGAGATCCCATGCCAGGACTGTGACCAATCTTACATCGGATTTACAGGTAAATCACTTCCCCAGAGATTAATACAACACAAACGGTCAGTTAGGTATGGACAACAGAACTCGGCTATTTTCAATCATATAAATGAACATAACCATAGAATAAACTGGAATATGTCACGTGTAATTTATAGCAGCAACTGCCGGTACAAGAGTCAAATGATGGAATCGGCCTTAATAAAAGGAGAAGCAGGTAATGAACATCTCAAAAGGGAATTGGACATCGGACATCGTCGACGCAGTGTTCATTCAACCAACGCTTAAGAAAGATTAAAGAAGATTATCGGCGGGGGTGACCTAAATTGGCTTACTTGTGGACGAATCTCTTGGTATAAATACCACCTTTTCTGTAAACTTTTCTCATTCTATACCTGAAGAGAGAGACAGCAGTCTCTGAAATATAGTACTTTTCTCTCTACATTTTGGTGTTTTTATGGGCTCCTTTTATTATATATATATATATATATATATATATATATATATATATATATATATATATATATATATATATATATATTATATATATATATTATATATATAAAGAGAGAGAGAGAGAGAGTTTTAGTCAGCCAGTCAGATAATCGAATTGTGAGTGTGAAGGGAATTTCTTTTCATATTTCTATTTTTTTTCCGATTTCCCAGCCGTGTCGCGTTCGTAGGGTTGTTGAGTAGTGCTACATGTATGACCCCCACACTCTCTCTCTCTCTCTCTCTCTCTCCTCTCTCTCTCCCTCTCTCTTCTCTCTCTCTCCAGAGCGTGTAGATTTCTTTAGTCAGATAAATTTGATATGAATTTATATATATATATATATATATATAATATATATATATATATATATATTTGTGTGTGTTTGTGTATTGTATCCTCGGGTTTGCAAGCACATATACACAAATATACTCCTCTAGTACACCATAAAGCAGAAAATAAAACATTTGCAATATATACTCGGACAATCACGCACGTGCGTATTTACGCACCAACACGAACCGACCTTTAAAAAAATGAGACGCCCACTTCACTAAAGATACAGACGAATCTTTCAGTGTACGAAAGGACTGCAAAATTTGGAGAGCACTTTGGGTCTGGTTTTGCTCAAGTCTCAGAAAAAAAAATAGGCTGGAGTGTCCTACGATTCAGAATGGGAACATATTTCGTCGACAACCGTCGGGGGGTTAGGGGGTTGGTTATTGCAGATTCCAATTTATTGTCGGAGTAGCGGGAGAGAGACAAATATGAAGAATGTAATGGAAGTAAAGATGAGATTGCGAATTCAAAGGTTATTCAGGCCTTTGGTACGGGAAAGGTGAAATAGATTAAAGAGGGGTTGTAGACGTTCAACCTTTCCCCTCAGTAGGACTGGGAAGGTCCTGGGGGTGACCAGGGGTTGATTTTTTCCCCTCCTCACGATTGGTTCGAGACCTTAAGTACAACTTGCTACCCACCCGGCCTTGAGAGATGAGCATCTGGAACTGTCAATTCAAAGATGAATGATGACCTTGGTGGTTAGAGGGTTAGAAGAAATGCTTAAAAGAAGGTAAATGGGATGAGCAGAATAATAAAGACTTCAATGAAAGACACTTTATTCAAAATATAGGAATAGTATTCATGTTTATGAGAGATTGATTGTGCGTTTCCAGTGAGGATTCTCGACGCGTATTTTGTATAGAATGTCATTTTATTATAAATGTCTGCTGGCGATATATCACTGGCTGTCTGTTTTAGATTCTTTGCTCTTTTGCAACAAGATTCATCCATCTTTCTATCTATCTAATAGATTAACCGCGATGTGAGTTTGTATATATATATATATATATATATATATATATATATATATAATATATATATATATATATATATATATATATATATATATATATATATATATATATATATATATCATTAAATTAAACCTGGGAGGAAACGAAACGAAACTAGGATTGCAAAGCCTTACGTTTTATTGCAACGTCATATTAATTAACCAAGAAAAAAAAAGAAATGTCGAGTTACTTTGACTACGTGGAATATATAGGTCTCAAAAAAGCCCTTTCACTTCTTGTTCCTTTCATTGTCACTGAATAATATATATATATATATATATATATATATATATATATATATATATATATATAGTGTTTGTGTGTTGTGTTTGATTTTGTCCAGTATATGTTACTATTTTTTGCCAATAACATTCGTATATACATACATTCATGTACACTCACCCGTAAAAAAGTTTACAAAATGATTTAGAATTTTCTTTCTTGTTATGGAGTGGACTTCGAGTGGTGGGGGTGGGGAGGTTGGGGCGGGGAAGGGAGGTAGGTTGGGCATCGAATGGGAATGGGAATTGGAGTGGGTGAGAGGGACGACACGAAGCACTACACATTCCTTTTATATTCCAAAATGCCCCCATTTTTTTTTTTTTTTTTTCAACGAAACGGAGAGAGAGAGTGAGAGAGAATGGAATACATTTCGTCCGTAAATCCAATTCGCAAAAATGCATTTTCGAGGGAACGTTGCGTAATGGCATTTCCCCCAAACCCCCCCCCCCCTTCCCCCCCCCCCCTTCCCCCCACCACCGGGTTTCTCGGAGTTCTTTTGTGCCTCCGTAGTGGTGTTTCTCTTCTGGGGAGAATCTATGGAGTGATGTCTCTCCGATTTTGGATATTGAAATTTCTTACGACCCCCACCCTCTCTCTCTCTTCTCCTCTCTCTCCGTCTCTCTCTCTCCTCCCTTCTTCTTCATTCTCTCTCTCTCTCGACAATAATTGCTTGAGTGACATGTCTCTGTCTTATTAGAAATGTTTGCTCTTGTGTGTGCGTCTCTAATGAAAATAATACTTTCCTTTGTGAGTCTTTAATTATTTTATAAGGGTAATATACTCTCTCTCTCTCTCTCTCTCTCTCTCTCTCTCTTCTCTCTCTCTCTCACACACACACACACACACACACAATGCTTGGTGTCATTGATTACCATAGTTATAATGCACTTGTGTAAACTCTCTCTCTCTCTCTCTCTCTCTCTCTCTCTCTCTCTCTCTCTCTCTCTCTCTCTCTCCGTACCCCTAGTCATTCGTGTTGGCCTGTCATAGCTCACGGTGTCTCGTGTATCACGCCGATCAGTTAATTACAGGTGTTCTCCAGGTACAGTGGATGAGTCACGTTAGGTTTATTTTTGCCTCTCGCCATTCTTTTGATAGGGTTAATTCGCCAATTTTTCAGTGTTCCCATTTTTATATATATTTAGGTATCTCCTTAATTTTTCTGACTGGTTTCCCGTTTTCTTTCAAGTATTAGTTTAATGGGAGACTTTGGTGAATAGGGTTGTCAGTTCAAGTACATTTTTATATTTCAATATGTCTTTGTAAATTCCAAAACCCTTTTTATTGATGTATAACGTTCATTTGTTAGTGGATACCTGTAGATATTTCTTGAACTCTCTTTTCTGAGAGAGAGAGAGAGAGAGAGAGAAGAGAGAGAGAGAGAGAGAGAGAGAGAGAGAATATGAATGACAGTATTTGACAATATCACCAGTTTACTAAATAAAATTACAGTATTAGAAATATTACATTATAATTATGTATTACTTGACAAGCAATACAATAACAATAAAACAATAACAATAACAATAACAATAATAATAATAATAATAAATTAATAATAATAATAATAATAATAAAACACCAAAAGATGAAGGACACGATCAGGAAAGAATATATGCAGAGACTCAAGGCGATACTCAAGTCAAAACTCAATGGCGGAAATATGATAAAAGCCATAAACACATGGGCAGTGCCAGTAATCAGATACAGCGCCGGAATAGTGGAATGGACGAAGGGAGAACTCCGCAGCATAGATCAGAAAACCAGGAAACATATGACAATATACAAAGCACTACACCCAAGAGCAAATTCGGACAGACTATACATAACACGAAAGGAAGGAGGGAGAGGACTACTAAGCATAGAGGACTGCGTCAACACGAGAACAGAGCACTGGGGCAATATCTGAAAACCAGTGAAGACGAGTGGCTAAAGAGTGCATGGGAAGAAGACTAATAAAAGTAGACGAAGACCCAGAAATATACAGAGACAGGAGAATGGCAAACAGAACTGAGGACTGGCACAACAAACCAATGCACGGACAATACATGAGACAGACTAAAGAACTAGCCAGCGATACACGTGCAATGGCCTACACGAGGGGAGAGCTCAAGAAAGAAACTGAAGGAATGATAACAGCGGCACAGATCAGGCCCTAAGAACCAATATATCAAAGAACGATAGACGGAAATAACATCTCTCCCATATGAGGAAGTGCAATACGAAAAAAAAAACCCAAACCAAATAAACCCATAGCAAGCGAAATGTCCGGCAACTTGCACAGAACCAGTACAAAAAGAGGCATGATTCAGTGGCAAAAGCCCTCCACTGGAGCCTGTGCAAGAAACATCAGCTACTTGCAGTAATAAGTGGGGGTACGAACACCAACCTGAAGGAATGATAGAAACGATCAGGCAAAGATCCTCTGGGACTATGGTATCAGAACAGATAGGGTGATACGTGCAAAATAGACCAGACGGTTGACGGTGATTGATAAAATCAAAGAAGAAAGTATCACTCATTGATGTCGCAATACCATGGGACACCAGAGTTGAAGAAAAAAGAGAGGGAAAAATGGATAAGTATCAAGATCTGAAAATAGAAATGAGAAGGATATGGGATATGCCAGTGGAAATTGTACCCATAATCATAGGAACACTAGGCACGATCCCAAGATCCTTGAAAAGAATCTGGAAAAACTAGAGGCTGAAGTAGCTCCAGGACTCATGCAAAAGAGTGTGATCCTAGAAACGGCGCACATAGTAAGAAGAGTGATGGACTCCTAAGAAGGCAGGATGCAACCCGGAACCCCACATGAATGCCACCCAGTTGAATTGGAGGACTGTGATAAAGCAAAAAAAAAAAAAAAAAATAATAATAATAATAATAATAATAATAACAATAATAATGATAAAAGCCCTCCTCTGGAGCCTGTGCAAGAAACACCAGCAACCTCGCAGTAATAAGTGGTACAAGCACCAATCTGAAGGAGTGATAGAAAAAGATCAGCAAAGGTTCTCTGGGACTATGGTATCTGAACAGATAGGGTGATATGTGCAAATAGACCAGACGTGACATTGATTGACAAAATCAAGAAGAAAGTATTACTTCTCGATGTCGCAATACCATGGGACATCAGAGTTGAAGAGAAAGAAATAGAAAATCGGATAAGTATCAAGACCTGAAAGTAGAAATAAGAAGGATATGGGATATGCCAGTGGAAACTGTACCCATGATCATAGGAACACTAGGCACGATCCCAAGATCCCTGAAAAGGAACCTGGAAAATAGAGGCTGAAGTAGCTCCAGGACTCATGCAGAAGAGTGTGATCCTAGAAACAGCGCACATATTAAGAAAAGTGATGGACCCCTAAGGAGGCAGGATGCAACCTGGAACCCCACACTATAAATACCACCCAGTCAAATTGGAGGACTGTGATAGACCATAATAATAATAATAATAATAATAATAATAATAATAATAATAATAATAATAATAATAATAATCATACTATAATGGGCGTAATGTCTGTCTGTCTGTCTGTCGTCTGTCATTCAATCACGGCCAAACGACTGGTCAGATGGGCATGAAACTTGGCAGGGTTATGGTGGGGACCCATAAGATGGTTTGTAATGGGGTTCCATCCAACCTACCCCCCCTCCTTTGTAGGGGGTGGGGGTGAGAGGGGATTCCCTGAAACGGAGCTGTTTCTGGCCATGAAACGAGGCTGGTTATTCACGTAGACTTAGTTACTTTACGATTTTTCATACATAATTTCTGTACCACTTCCCCGGAGAAAGTGGCGAATATTTCAGCTCGGACGCAATAGAATAGAAGACGAAAATTATCATCAATATCCGCATCATACTATAATGGGCGTAATGTCTGTCTGTCTGTCTGTCTGTCTGTCATTCAATCACGGCCAAACGGCTGGTCAGATGGGCATGAAACTTGGCTGGGTTATGGGTAGGGTGGGACCCCCAGATGTTGTAATGGGGTTTCATCCAACCTACCCCTTTCCTTTGTATGGGGGTGGGGGTTGAGAAGGGATTCCGTGAAACGAGGCTGGTTTTTTTCCTGTAGCTATTATTTTTACGATTTTTCATACATAATTTCTGTACAACTTCCCCAGAGAAAGTCGCGAATATTTCAGCTCAGACACAATAGAAGATGAAAATGATCATCAATATCCGCAAGATTTTTTTAATAACTTAAATCCATCGGGACTGCCAGTGCACAAAAATAACTTGAAGAAAGTACTGCCCCGGTAATGTTGCGTTCGGAATTTCGATCTGCCAATGGACATTATAAAACAACGAATGAGGTAGAAACCAAAGTTATGGAGCTAAAGCTCCCACGTCATCGAAGCAGTGATAGTAACGGGCCCTCACACCGGCAAACGTCTGTTCATCCCCTGGATTCCACTGATGCCTTCGGACAACCAGATTCCGTTCCAGTTAGGCAGTTTCCCATCAACCTGTCCTTCTCATTCACTGCAAACAAGTCGCAGGGCCAGACTTTGGATTGTGTTGGTGTGTTTCTGCCGTCACCCATGTTCATGCATGGCCAACTGTATGTGGCGATGAGCAGAGCAACTAACTGACTCTGCCAACTTGAAATTAAGTTGTGGACAAACTGATAATATTGTGTACAAAGAGCTTCTGTAGTAGGTATGTATAAAAATCGCCCTTATTTAAATATTGCTGAACAAATAGTACATATAAATTTTTACTTCTGCACCCGTATTTTATCACCCATCGTAGATGGGTCAGTTTGCTAGCAATGATAATAACAGCTCTGCCAACACGCTTCGAGTTACAGAAGAAAATGCTGAGTAGTGTGACAGTCTAGGCCTATATGATCCGAAATTTATGTTTTATTAAATGTGGTGCCCTATGCTTATCAGTAATGTCATTTGGTCACGTGATCAGAGGACCTTGGTCACGTGACTTGAAGGGGACTGTCAAAAGAGAGGAATTTTCCGTGGCAGTAAGTAATGATTTTATGTTTATATTCATGATATAAGGTGCTTGAGCCACACTTCCCTTTTAACCTCGAAATATTATTAGTAAATTGGCATATAATTATTAGCATTTATATTTCGAAAGTCATTTATCTTTCAGGTAAAAACGTATGCTAACGTTAGCATTTATCCTTACGTGACTGCCCCTAATTTTACAGGTAATTTGTACTGTTCAGTGTTCATTTAGAATAGAAGCTGTAATTACAGCTTGGTACTCGTTTCTAATGTATAAGTGTAGCAATAGAGTAAATGCAGAGAGAGAGAGAGAGAGAGAGAGAGAGAGAGAGAGAGAGAGGTTGGGTGGTGTCATACTAATTCTGGAAGTAATAGAAATGAAGATCGATTGTTTTGAGAGAGAGAGAGAGAGAGAGAGAATTGTATCTATGTTACGATCTGGCGCCAGTCTGCTTACATACACGAGCTTCTCCTATGCGTGCAATACTGCATAAACCAGTCATTCAGTTAATAACGGATTATTTTCTACATTCTTCAACATGCAACCACCTAAGATCTGTGGCGACAACGTTTCTAGTGGGAAAAATTTCTTAATATTTCCAGATATTTCCATAAAGCCATTTCAAACAGCTAGTCTGTTAACATTAACTTTTATAAAACGGCAAAATCTGGGCATTATCAAGAGGTAAACGTAGCTCGTATATGAAAAGTGTTAAAAGAAAATCGACACAAGATAGGATTGTGAATATGTGAACAACAAATCCGTTTTCTTTGTAAGGTTTGACTTCCGTTTTCTCTCGATGGATTTCGTTGCTACATTAATGTTTTACACGATTATCGTTTTCGGAATCTTTATATAACCTTCCACTCATATATACTTCGTTGTTTCCTTTTCGTTATGTGTATATTAAATCGTAATTTCGTATTGAACGCAGTTCCTTCTCCCCTTTTTTTGTGATTTTTCCCTTATATATACTAGCAAACTTATATGTATACAGTACTAATTATGTATGAAAATTCGTAAAGTATCCAAGCCTACGGGCACAACCAGCCTAGTTTAACGGGCAGAATCGGCTCCGTTTCAGGGAATCCCCTCTCACCCCCACCCCCTTCGGAGGGGAGGGGGTGGGGTGGCGGGCAGTCAGTAAAAAAACCCCGTAATAAAAACCATCTTAAACGGCTGTGATTGAAATATATATATTATATATATATTATATATATATATATATATATATATATATATATATCATTTAGGAGAAGAACATAAAGACTTGATAAAAGGGATCAATTTATTCCCGACGTTTCGTATGTCTTCATTACATTTTCGAGGGCAGTACAAAATAGAGCATAAAATAAATTACAATAAAGCTAAGAATTTGAGATTTAAAAGTGCACAATGATGACTAACTTAAAATATTAAAAATACTAAAAGAACACCTTTAAAAACAAAAAACGTAAACTAAACAAGACAAAAATTATTAAAATAAGTAAAAAAAAAAATAAGAAGAAATTTTCAAGTAAAGTAAAACTGGACCAGCCTATTCAGCGGCAATGCCAAGACTGGAGATAAAAGGAAGAAACTAAGAGAGGCACAGTGTGCCAGCAGAGGTTTGACTATTCAACAAGGGGACGAGTCGTTTAATCATTAACGGTTCTAAGATTGTCAAATCGTGGCTGTTGGAAGCTCATCCTACAACTGTAAAGTCCTTGTTTTCAATGGAGGTTTTACATATTTTCGAATGATTTCTAATGTTAGGAAACTCTGGGTTTGCAATTTTGCTGCCTGTCCTATAACTTACTCCACGATGTGAATCTATGCGTACTTTCAGAAGCCTCCTGGTGGATCCAAAAATAAGTTCCTAAATTACATTTAGGACAATTTATAGCTATACACACACCCGGAGGACATATAAGGACACAAACGATCTTAAACTTGAATAATGACCCAATGGTAACAGGATTAATGGGAATCAAATGAACCTTCAATAGCTCCAAACTTATTTTGGATATGTTGGAAAAATGTTTTCCTAAAAGTATCATCTAATAAAAAAGGGAACCTAGCATAAAAATTCAGTTTCGGAACATTAAAATTAGCCGTTCTTAGGGAGAAGTACTTGTCTTAAAGCAAGCGAAGTGTCTTAAAGACCATTTCAGATGGGAAGCAGTTTTCTTTAAAATATTTGCATAGAAAGGCGATCTCATCTTGGAACAGAAACCAATCAGAAGTTAGCGTAAGAGCCCTGTGGAGGAGAGTAAAAACAGAATTAATTTTAAAATTAAAAGAACAAAAACTTTAAAAATTTGACCCTAAGCCCGTGAACGTTCTTTTCCTAAAATTCGTGGTGTTAAAAATATTATTTTGTCTTAAAACAAGGACGTCTAAAAAAGAAAGCTGATTTTCATTTTCTTTTTCCAGGGTAAACTTAACATTGGAATGTTGTACATTTAAAAATTAAGAAAGGAATCAGCATCATAATTACGTCTAAAAAGGGCAAAGGTATCATCAACATACCTTACATAGAAAAGGGGGCGGCAGGCTAAAGGACAGTCATCTTAGAAATGCTCCTCCAGGGAGCACATAAAAATGTTTTGGCAAAAGTGGGACCGCGAGGACTCCCCATTGCCATGCCATCAACTTGCTTGTATAACTTACCGTTGAAAATAAAGGCTGTGTCCAGCACAGCCAAGCTTAAAAGAGTCTTAAAAAACGTACGGTTAAAACCAACAAAAACTGAGTCGGGTTCGGGAAAAAGCCTATTTAAAATGATACTGATAGTTTCCTCAAAGCTGGTCATGAACGGGTCTGAATCTTGCAACAAAATCTTTTCTTTAAATTGACTAGAATTTTTTAAGGTGTAATTATTTGTGGTTAATGGCTCAAGCAAGGGAACGAGAAACTTTGCTAATTTGTAATATGGGGCATTGTATGAAGCAAGAATTGGTCGTAAAGGAACACCTTCTTTATGAATCTTCGGTAGCCCAAAGAGGATACCATAAGACGAGCCTGAGACAAACAAATCTTGGTAAGTTTCATTATTGATAATATTTTCACTTTTCAGAGTTCTCAGGAAACGGTTAATTTTATCTTCCGTTTAATTGAGCTGTCACATAACACTTTCAGGAAAACAACTAAAGGACCCAATGGTACCCCTTTTTTTTTTTTTTTTTTTTTTTTTTTTTTTTTTTTTTTTTTTTTTTAAAGAACCTGATTTTAAGATCCTACAGGAACTATCACAGAAAGAAGACCTCATATCAACCAAACCAGATAAAATAAGGGAGTTGTTTTATTGAACAAAGTAGATTATATTACGAAAATGGAAATCATTCTTAATGATTCCTCCAAGTTTCAGATGGTTGGATCTCCCAATTATGCAAACATTTTTAAAACGGAAGATAAAATTAACCGTTTCCAGGAGGCTTCTGAAGGTACGTATAGATTCACATCGTGGAGTAAGTTATAGGACAGCCAGCAAAATTGCAAACCCAGACTTTCCTAATATTAGAAATCATTCGAAAATATGTAAAACCTCCATTAAAAACAAGGACTTTACAGTTGTAGGACGAGCTTCCAACAGCCACGATTTGACAATCTTAGAACCGTTAATGATTAAAACGACTCGTCCCCTTGTTAAACAGCCAAATCTCTGCTGGCACACTGTTGCTGCTCTTAGTTTTTTTTTTCTTCCTTTTATCTCCAGTCTTGGCATTGCCGCTGAATAGGTTGGTCCAGTTTTACTTTACTTGAAATATTACTTATTATTTTTTTTGTTTTTTACTTATTTTAATAATTTTTGTCTTGTTTAGTTTACGTTTTTTGTTTTTAAAGGTGTGTCCGTTTTAGTATTTTTAATATTTTAAGTTAGTAATCATTGTGCAACTTTTAAATCTCAAATTCTTAGCTTTATTGTAATTTATTTTATGCTATCTATTTTGTACAGCCCTCGAAAATGTAATGAAGACATTACGAAACGTCGGGAATAAATTGACCCGTTTTATCAAGTGTTTATGTCCTTCTCCTCATTGATGTATAACCGGCTGTGGCCACCGCTGTTTGGATATATATATATATATATATATATATATATATATATATATATATATATATAACTTTTGATTTCTCTTATGTTTACTGGTGTAAAACCGCCACCCACCCACCCTCTCTCTCTCTCTCTCTCTCTCTCCTCCTCTCTCTCTCTCTCTCTCTCTCTCTCTCTCAATAGAGATAGTATAATTTTATCTCCCCCCCCCCTCCTTCCAACCCACGCCCGACCCATACCCCCCCCCCCCCCACCCCCGGCCCCACCCATCTCCATCCGAAGATCGTAAACAAGGCTTTACGAGGAAAGTCGCGTAGCCAAATTTCGGCACGGAGAATTCAGGAGAGGCGGATCGTAAAACCTCTCTCTCTCTTCTCTCTCTCTCTCTCTCTCTCTCTCTCTCTCTCTCTGCATTCGTCGGTCTGAGAGTCTAACTTCGATCGTTCTCACGGAAAGCCGAGTCTAATTTTTAGTTCAGGGAACTACTAAGCCGACGTTAATCAGCGGCCGTTAATTTAACAAACGGTTTTCGTTGAAGGCGTAGTGTTCCGCGGTGGAATTAACAGTGTAACCTGGTGGTTGGTTGTGTGAATTTGTCAAATATGTATGTGTAGATGTATATGTATATATATTATATATATATATATATATATATATATATATATATTATATATATATATAGTATTGAGAGAGAGAGAGAAATTGATAAGTCTAATCTGGATTCGCGGAGTAGACCGACATTCTCAGCAGGCTGTTATTTTAACTTTTTATTTTTTTTTAATCCAAATGCTGTAGAATTAACCAGTCAGCCTGTCAGTTGGCCTTGTGTAATTTGTTAAAGAGAGATAATAGAATCTGATTTAGTTCGTGGGATAGACCGACGTTCTCAGTGGGCAGTTAATTTTAACGGTTTTCGTTTACTCGGCGAGTAAGCCTATAAACTATACTTAGTGTTGTTGTTGTTGGAGGTTAGGAAAGGTCTAAGGAGGAGCCTAAAAAGGTCTGATGACGTCGTTTCACTTTGAGTTTAAAGTTTCAGGAATTTTAGGATAGAATATTTATAATTTATTTACTAGAATGAAAATGTAAAGAATACATCATGTGTATGTTAAACAGTACAGAACAATTATTTCAAATAAAATTTAGCATATAGTATTGTTTATTTTCGTTGGTGAAACAAGGTTCTATTTAACCGTAGATTTTAGCGCGTTTTAATTTATGTGGTGTACTGAATTTAGAAGCTATATTTCTGTTCGATTATTTTGTGCTTCCACATATAACTGAGAACATATGAATGTGTTCAATTTGTGTCCTTTTTATTTGATCCTTGTTGTTAATATAAGTAGTACTAAGTATGAGTATTAATGACAAAGACCACTTCACGTTAAGTTAGGTATATAATGTTTACAGCTTATGCGTGAGGGGAAAATGTCGCACGGGTCACGAGTAAGCTGGTGGTCTTATCACGCCTTGTTCATTTTATAAGTCAAGCAGTCTGTTGATTGGCTTTGAGTATTGGTTGTAATTTGGGTTTGAGTCTCTCTGATTATTTGTGAGGAGAGAGAGAGTGGCGTGGAAAGGACATTATTACATTGCTCTATATCGGGGGTTCTTCACAGTGGGTATCCATACCCCTTGGGGGTATGAGGACCCCATGCTGGGAATTATGGGACTTGATCTCTGGATATTTGTATATATTTGATTTTAATGTGTCAATGTATACATGTACATTTTCTAGATAAATAACTATATAAAGCTATAAATACATTTGATTTTCTTGTATGTTCTATTTCTAGTAAAGTATGCATTAAACTGAGTATATTAAGATATACTGTCAACAAATAGGACTCCTTAAGGAAAGGAGATATGGAACCATATGGGGCTATTCATAATTCATTGGTTCTTCTCTGACTTCATTCTCTCTTCATCACCATTTTCTCTTTCCCCTTCGCATACATTTCGTCTATTTTCCTCCCATCAACAAATGCGTTCGTCCTGTTTAAGCACCTTTTTAGCCTTTCCTAAACGCTCGTATAACTGATGAGACTCTGCAGACGCATTGAATGAGTTACGCTTATTTCAGCCGGGGCTCATTAGCCCCGTCCAGTAAATTGAATTTGGGACGGCGGCCATGTTCTAAATGTCGTTATGCCTCTAACGACATGACGCGCAGATGTCATGTCATTGGTTAACGATCTGCTTGATTGCTGGGTCTATAAATAGGTGTTACGTATTTAGGCTAATTCCTTTTGTTTTTTATTTGATTTCTGTTTATGTTATGATATTGCTAAAGTAATAGAAAGGAATTCAGTGTCGTTTATTACAGGGTATTTTAGATGTCGAGGTAGGAATGATTATGTTAATTAATGCAAGGACTTCACGCGGGGACTTTAAGGAAGTTTTTTTTGAGGGGGCCGGGTTGGTCGGGAGGGGACTTCATGTAGTGACTTCACGAGAGGACTTCGCCGGAGATCATCATGCAAGGATTTCACATTGGGACTTCAAATGGGGACTTCACTGAGGAACTTCAGAAGTGGGAGTTCACGTGGGGATTTCACAAAGGGACTTCACGAGAGGACTTCACCGTGGAACTTCATGTGAGGATTTCACAAGGGGACTTAATGCAAGGACTTCATGAAGGGTGGGGAGGGTCGGGAGGGGACTTCATGGTGGGACTTCATGTAGGGACTTAACGAGAGGACTGTTACGGCCTCTGAGAGAGGTCCGCTTCAGGTTTGATATGAATAAAATAAAAATAAAAAAAATATTTCAGCACCAACAGTTGAAACTGGGGATACGAATATAGAAAGAAACACTAACACAACAAAGGTTTATTTACAAGCTTACTAACAAAGGTAAATGCAGAATGGTATCTCCTATTTACATAAAAAAACAGAATCTTCCACTGCATGAACTGGGGGAACAGCGAGGTAATTCAAATACTTGCGGGCCGGTTTAGTGACTCCAAGCGGTGGCTTCACAAAAGGAGATCAGCGATTGCAGACGTCCTCTTGACTCCGTATTGCAGAAAATAAAGTCTACACTTGATACTTGAAAGGCAGTAACTCCCCAAAACCTCTAGCAGGACATTTTCTTCTCTGAAGTCTGCTCAACGTCGAGATAACACGGTCGTCCACCCCTGAAGATGACTAGACCAATATCCAACCAACTCTCGAGCAACTTTTCTTCTGATTCCTTCGTCGGTCCCTTTCTCTCTTATCTCTCTCGGATGATCTCTCACTGATAATCTGATCTGTGGCTCTTACTGAGGATATCTCTCTGTGACTAACTGGTGATCTCTCTTTTTCGATCTCTCCGGTTGCTGCTACGACCGTCGTATTTATACGGCACTCTGGGGGCGGAGCCTACGGCGAACGTCACAGGCTCCCGAGATTACTAGAACTTCTTAGATGAATCTAGACGAGGTATTGCATCAGAAATCGCAGCGTTTCTCACGTCACGACGGCGCCCGACGAAATTACCATCACAAGGACTTCGCCGGGGAACTTCATGCAAGGATCACGAAGGGACTTCAAGCTGGGACTTCATGTGGTGGATTCACTTGGGGAACTTCATGAGTGGACTCCATGCATTTTTTTATGTTCATTTGTAACAATATTTGGTAGCTCTCAGTAGGCCTACCGGATGCGGTAAAACCAGTATTCCGGTTATTGATGAGTGTTTGTCCTTGTGAAGTTCTCGTGTGAAGTCCGCTCGTGAAGTCCCTGCATGAAGTCCCCGCGTTAAGTCCCCGAGTGAAGTTCCCCTAGTGAATCCACTACGTGAGGTTCCAGCTTGAAGTCCTTTCGTGATCCTTGCATGAAGTTCCCCCCGTGAAGTCCTCACGTTAAGTCCCTGCTTGAAGTCCCCTCAAGATCCGGCCCCCACCCCTTCATGAAGTCCCTGCGTAAGTTCCTTGCATGAAGTCCCCTCGTGAAGTCCTTGTATGAAGTTCCCCGGTGAAGTCCTCACGTGAAGTCTACATGAATTCCCAGTTTGAAGTCCCCTTCCGACCAACCGGGCGCCACCCCCCCCCCCCCCCCCCCCCCGCCGCACTTCCATGAAGTCCCCTCGTAAAGTCCTTGCATGAAGTTACCCGGTGAAGTCCTCTCGTCAAGTAACTACATGAAGTCTCCTTGCCATCCCACCCACATCTTCATAAAGTTCCCTGGTGAAGTCCTCTCGTGAAGTCACTACATGAAGTCTCCTTGTCATCCCCCCATCTTCATGAAGTTCCCCGGTGAAGTCCTCTCGTGAAGTCACTACATGAAGTCTCCTTGCCAACCCCCTCCCCCATCTTCATGAAGTTCCCTGGTGAAGTCCTCTCGTGAAGTCACTACATGAAGTCTCCTTGCCTACCCCCTCCCCCATCTTCATGAAGTTCCCTGGTGAAGTCCTCTCGTGAAGTCACTACATGAAGTCTCCTTGCCACCCCCCCCCATCTTCATGAAGTTCCCCAGTGAAGTCCTCTCGTGAAGTCACTACATGAAGTCTCCTTTGCCACCTCACCCCCCCCCCCATCTTCATGAAGTTCCCTGGTGAAGTCCTTCTCGTGAAGTCCACTACATGAAGTCTCCTTGCCAACCCCCCCCCCCCCCCCCCCCCCCATCTTCATGAAGTTCCCCAGTGAAGTCCTCTCGTGAAGTCACTACATGAAGTCTCCTTGCCACCCCCCCCCCCCCCATCTTCATGAAGTTCCCCAGTGAAGTCCTCTCGTGAAGTCACTACATGAAGTCTCCTTGCCACCCCCCCCCCCCCCCCATCTTCATGAAGTTCCCCAGTGAAGTCCTCTCGTGAAGTCACTACATGAAGTCTCCTTCCCACCCCCCCCCATCTTCATGAAGTTCCCCGGTGAAGTCCTCTCGTGAAGTCACTACATGAAGTCTCCTTCCCCCCCCCCCCCCATCTTCATGAAGTTTCCCGGTGAAGTCCTCTCGTGAAGTCACTACATGAAGTCTCCTTCCCCCCCCCATCTCATGAGGTTCCCGGTGAAGTCCCTCTCGTGAAGTCACTACATGAAGTCTCCTTGCCAACCCCCCCCCCCCCCCATCTTCATGAAGTTACCTGGTGAAGTCCTCTCGTGAAGTCACTACATGAAGTCCTTCCCACCCCCCCCCCCCCCCCCCCCCCCCCCCCCCCCATCTTCATGAAGTTCCCCGGTGAAGTCCTCTCGTGAAGTCACTACATGAAGTCTCCTTCCCACCCCCCCCCATCTTCATGAAGTTCCCCGGTGAAGTCCTCTCGTGAAGTCACTACATGAAGTCTCCTTCCCACCCCCCCTCTTCATGAAGTTCCCCGGTGAAGTCCTCTCGTGAAGTCACTACATGAAGTCTCCTTCCCCCCTCCCCATCTTCATGAAGTTCCCCGGTGAAGTCCTCTCGTGAAGCCCAAGCTTGAAGTCCCCTCAGGACAGCACTCCCCACCCCCGCCGCCACCGCCGCTGCCGCGTGTGAAGTCCTCGCCAGCGAGAGACTCCGCGTATATAATTGACGTAATTGGTTTCAAATTCCAATTTCCCCCTTCATTAACCCTTCGTGATTAGTTAATGGTTGTTGGTGTCCAAGACTTGACTTCCTATAGGAAATTTTAGGAGGAGTGGGGGAGGGGGGGAGATTGTGGCCCGGTGGTTCTAAGGTCCCGTTGAGGCCATCTACGGAGGAGGACTTTCATTTCCGAGTCTCTCTGGGCCGGGGGGGTGGGCGGAGGTTGGTTGGGTGGGGAAGCTGTTTCGACCTCTGGTTCATATGGGTCTATGTTGATATGTCGTCGATAAATTGTCAAAATGATCGTTTATATTCTTTCGATCGTCGATAAATTGTCTAAATTATGGTTTATATTGATAGGATCGTCGGTAAATTATCTGGTCGTTTGTATTTATTGGATCGTCGGCAAATCGTCGTAAATGATCATTTAAATTTATTGGATCGTCGATTTATTGTTTAAACTATGGTTTATATTTATTGGATGGTCGATATATCGTTTAAACTCATATTTATTGGTTTGTCGATGTATTGTTTAATCAACAGTTTATATTTATTGGATCGTCGATATATTGTTTAAATGATGGTTTATATTTATTAGATCGTTGATAAATTGTCTGACCGACGGTTTCTATTTATTGGGTCGTGGAGAAATTGTCGAAATGCTTCAGTAATATGAGAATAATATATATAAACGTGCTCAAGCTGAAAGATTAGGAACTAAAGGTTTATATATATAATATATATATATATATATATATATATATATATATCTATATAGATATATATAATATATATATATATATATATATATATCTATATCTATTAATCCTTTAAAATAATTCTTAATAAATTAAATATTTTATAATAATATAAATAATCTCTTAAAAATTATAATTTCCTATTATAATCTAATATTTAATCCCTTTTTTAATATTATCCCTTATATTATTAATATATATATCGCTATTTTATATCTTTTTATATATTAATATAAAATTAATGTAAAATTTATATATATATTATATATATATAATAGAAATCTTGGACCCCCTTAAAAAAAAATGTCCCCCCCCCTTTAAATATTCCCCCCAACTTCGCCCCCTTTTTACCCATCTGAAAAAATGAATTTTCATATTTTCAATATGTTTTTTAACGATATAAAATATATTAATTCCCCCCCCGAGGTAGAAGCCGAAATTGATATTAAAGGGGGAAATATTTTTTTGGTAGCTTGATGCATGTATATGAATCAAAACCGGTGATGTGAAAAAGAAAAAGATAAAATAAAAATTATATATATATATATATATATTATATATATATATATTTATATATATATAGTATATATTTTAAATGTTTAATACATATGTTTAAAAATGTATATATATATATATATATATTATAATATATTTATTTTTATAAATATAAATAATACATACATATATATATATATATATATATATAATATATATATATAATATATATATAATATATATAATATTAATAATATGTTTTTACATCTTACAGCGATGTACAGTGGATATGCCATTTACGTCAATGAAGAACTGGACGGGGAGGAAAAAACGTATCGTATGGGGACGAATGTTCGGTTTTGTCTGTGTTATTAAATATGCTTACAGCATATAATAGGTAAAAATTATATAACACATTAACACGCCACTACTATAAAAAACTAAATACTTATCCAAGGGCAAGCTTCACTCACACTTGACCTTCAGAGTAATTAACGAAACTTTTCAACTTTTTTGCCTCTAGACTGATCGGCCAGTCCCCCAAGGGGGTCATCCAATCCCGTTTTCTATAGGTCCTGCCTCGCTTCGTATACTATCTTATTGTTACTGACTAGGAAGGTAAGTTTAATGAGCGGTATCTCGCTCCCTGAATGCCGTAGAAAAAAGCCATGAATGGACTGCTCGCTGGTTTGCTGCTTGCTTTTATTGGTGGGGGTGGGGGTGGGGGCGTGGGGGGGCCAGACGAAGAAGGGGATTTTTTAAAGCGTTAGGAAGACTGTACAGTGTTAGTTAAGAAAAAAATGGGCGATTTTCAACATATTTTTTTCTCCGGTTTATTGAATCGATTTGATGTGTCATGCCTTTTTTTTTTAATAGAGAGGAAATTATGTATTTTATATATATATATATGTGTGTGTGTGTGTGTGTGTGTGTGTGTGTGTGTACAGCGTATTTTAATGCAACTATATTAGCCTGTGAGTTGTAATACATACATAACATCCTCGGTATTGTATATAAAAAAAATAATAAATCCACACAATATATTTAATCTGAAATTATGTGTACGTATACTGTGTGTTTTTAGTCATCATGTTTTCCCCTTGTCACTCGCAGCCTCCAATTAAGCGCAAGAACATTGTGCATTGATTAGAGGTTGATTTACTTTAAGAAGAAGAATAAGAAGACAATAGAAACAAAGTATTGGAAGAACGAACAATGAGAGAGAGAGAGAGAGAGAGTACCAAGAATAGGGAGAATGAACAATAGAAGAGCCGAAAGGAGAGGAGAGAGCAAAGAGAGAGAGAGAAGAGATTGAGAACAAAGGAATTAATTGGAAAAGGGGGGGAAGGAAACAATGAAATGAGGAAGGAAAAAGAGAAAGAAGAAAGAGAGAGAGAGTGAGAGAACCTAGAATAGGGATAACAAGCAATGCAGGAGAGAGAGAGAGAGAGAGAGAGAGAGAGAGAGAGAGAAGAGAGAGAATAGAGAAAGCCTAGGAAGTAGGAAGAGAGAGAGAGAGAGGGAGAGAGAGAGATAGAGTTAGAGAGAAGAGCATACAAAGTAGGAAAGAGAGAGAGAGAGAGAGAGAGAGAGAGAGAGAGAGAGAGCATAAAGTAGGAAGAGAGAGAGAGAGAGAGAGAGAGGAGCAATTACGATAAAAAAAAAGACGCGAAAAGGCGAAGCAAGGAAGCCTGTAAAAGGGGGGGAATATAAAAGAACATGAAAGACACGGATCCGAGGAACAAAGAGAAAGGAACAGAGAGAGAGAGAGAGAGAGAGGGGCGGGGGGGGGGGGGGGGGTGGGGGGGGGGGGGGGGGGAAGCTAAAAAAAAGAAAGGCGACACAGGTCAGGAGGGAAGTCAGCCTTTATATAGATAAAAGAAAGGAGTCTGTTCCCATTACGATATCAGACTGCCAAATTTGCTGGCGGTCTGAGAGAGAGAGAGAGAGAATAATACCAAGAACAACGAGTGATAAAGATTAGTGAAAGAGGGAGAGAGAAATAAATAGATAATGTTAAGGAGAGAGAGAGAGAGAGAGAGAGAGAGAAGAGGATAAATAATAAAACAACAACAGTGACAAAAATATGAAAGGGAGAGAGAAAAAAATAATAAAGATGTCAAGGAGAGAGAGAGAGAGAGAGAGAGAGAATAATACCAAGAACAACGAGAAATAGTGAATAAACAATACCAAAAAATGAGAGAGAAATAAATAATTTCAAGGCGAGAGAGAGAGAGAGAGAGAGAAGAATGGAAACCACGAATATGGATAATAAACCATAACGTTGAGAGAGAGAGAGAATGAAAATCAAGAATACGGGGAAGAAAAAATTAAGTGAGGAGAGAGAGAGAGAGAAATCGCAGAGTCCGAAAGTTAAAGTATTCGCCCGTGACCCTTAGAACGGCTCTCCCGCTTTTGATCAATAGGACCGAGATTGACCTTGACAGTGACCATAGGGCCATAATTCTCTCTCTCTCTCTCTCTCTCCTCTCTCTCTCTCTCTTTGATTATCAGTGCGACTGGTGAAATAACGAGACGTCGATCAAGTTAAAGGGGAAAAAATGCGGTTAATGACTTATACAGGTTAGAGCTTAAGTTAGTTTCATTGAAGATAATATAAGTAATACATAAATAAGTCTGAAATGAACTCATTAGCGTAACGCTAGGAAGAAGAGCACTGAGGACCCATCAGGACGGAATAATCTGCGGGAAATTTACCTGTGACTCATGTATGTAATGAAACTAATATGCTATACAATATATATATATATACCTCATATTATATATATATAATATATAATATATATATATATGCGCGTGTGTGTGTGTGTGTGTGTGTTCATATATATATCAGTGAATATGTATGTATATATCTATATATATATATATCATATATATAGCTATACTATATATATAATAATATATATATATATATATATATATATATATATATATATATATATATATATATATTAATACGACAACCTTATCCCCGCAGCTTTTCAGTTTTCCCAAAGCACCATTTGAGATTTCCTTAGCGTTAATTTTCGTGGGGAGGGGGGGGTCCTACCTTCATCCTCCACCACCCCCCTCCCCACCCCCCCCCCCCCGACCCCCACTGCCCCCTAACAGCATCGGCTGGGCTTTGATATTGATTGTTCCGCAACTCCCAGGGAGTCATGGCTGGCAGGAGAGAGAAAGAGAGAGAGAGAGAGAGGGCAGCAAGTTAGCCGCAGGCTGGCCTATGGCATGTCGGTACAACTTTCGAGAGAGAGAGAGAGAGAGAGAGAGAGAGAGAGGGCGAGAGAGAAGAGAGAGAGAGAAGATTAACTCTCCTTTCCAATATTCTATTTACGGGGACCATACTTGTGATGACGTCACAGCAGAGCTGGGGGGGGTGCTTGGGGTGTTTTTTTGTTTTTTTGGGGGTGGGGGAGAAGTTCCAATTTTGTTTCCCACCCCCCGCCCCCCCCACAATTCGTTTACGGAGAGGATCGTTGTGCTTTTCCCTGGCATCTCTCTCTCTCTCTCTCTCTCTCTCTCTCTCTCTCTCTCTCTGTGTGTGTGTGTGTGTGCGTGTGTGTGATGTATTCAAAAGTGCCTTAATTAGTCTCTGGCAGGGCAGAAACCAAAGTTTGTCATTTGCATGTTTTATATTAATCGCCGGAACTTCGAGTTCGCTGTGATATTTACGTCCGAGGTGGAGGGGAGACAAGGTTGCCTTCGTACCTTTCACATGCACGCGCGCATGCACGCTTCTTTGGGTGTGTTAGTGCCTGTGTGTGTGTGTCTGTGTGGGTGTGTGGGCGGTTTGCGTGGGCGCCAGTGAGTGAGCGTTGGAACACAGGCGTCTGACTTGAACAAATGTACGGATTAGAGAAGTCTTCTGAAAAGGATCTAAATACGAGGAAGAAGAAGAAGAAGAATAAGAGGAGGAGGAGGAGGAGGAAATCTGGCCAGAAACTCTTCTGATATGTTCGGGAACATATTGACTTAACGAAGGCTTGGTGTCGCCCGAAGTTGGGGAAAAACTTGGCATTGTTTGGTTTCTTTTTTTTTTTTATTATTTTAGGTTGGGGAGGGCTGGGAGACGTTGTGAATTCTCTCTCTCTCTCTCTCTCTCTCTCTCATCTCTCTTTCAATCTCTCTCTCTCTTTCAATGAATGAATAAAGGCCAACGAATCTAAAAAAAGCTGCTTTTGACAACCACCCCTATTTTTGGAACCGTTTGGCCCGGCAATTATTCCTTTTTTGTTTGCTTTCAGTTTGCTCTCAGTTAAATCAGTTGTTTATAGAAGTCAGACATCAGAGAAATATCGAGAGTAATGCATCAATCCTGGCGCTTTTTGAGCAATAAAGCTTTTTTTCTCTCTCTCTGTTGCCTTCTTTTGACAGGGGGGAGGTCAGAGAAATACAGAATCACTTTCCTAATCCTCTTTTGGGTCAGAGATATACAGAATTGCTTCCTTAATCCTTTTTTTTTGGGGGGGGGTGGGGGTTCAGAGAAATACAGAATCACTTCTATAATCGATTTTTGGGTCATAGAAATCCACAATCACTTCCATAATCCTTTTTTGGGCCAGAAAAATCAAGAATTACTTCAGTAATCCTTTTTTTTTGTCAGAGAAATCCAGAATCACTTCCATGATCCTTTTTTGGGTCGGCGAAATCTAGAATAAATTCAGTAATCCTTCTTTTGGGTAAAAGAAATCCAGAATCACTTCAGTAATCCTTTATTGGGTCAGAGAAATTCAGGATCTTCAGCAATCCTTTTTTTGGGCAGCGAAATCTAGAATCAATTCAGTAATCTTATTTTTGGTCAAAGAAATCCAGAATCACTTCCGTAATGTTTTTTTGGGTCGGAAAAATCCAGAATCACTTCAGTAATCCTTTTTTGGGCCAGAGAAATCCAGAATCACTTCAGTAATCCTTTTTTGGGTCAGAGAAATCCAGAATCACTTCGGTGATCCTTTTTTTTGGTCAGAGATAAACATAATTACTTCCCCAATCCTTTTTTTGGTCAGAGAAATCCAGAATCACTTCCCTAATCCTTTCTTGGTCCACAATCACTTCCCCAATCCTTTTTTGGGTCAGAGAAATACAGAATCACTTCCCTAATCCTTTTTTGGTTCAGAGAAATACAGAATCACTTCCCTAATCCGCACAATCAAAGATTAGAATCCAGCAGCTTCGTGCGTGGAACTTAGAACGAATCAGCACCTTTTATCTTTTACATTTTATAAAAATTAATTTTTCTACTTTTTACAATTTTTTAAAAATATATTTCTCTATTTTTATTTTTTATTTATATCTCTGTTTTTTACGTTTCTTTTAGATTGATATCTCTATATTTTACATTTTGTAACTGATATATATTTTTTTTACATATTTTTAACATTTATATCTATTTTTATCTCATATTTTCCTAGCTTTTGCAGCCCACAGTCAAAAGGTCGTCTCACCATTTTTATGGCAGTTTAAATAAAAAGCTTTATATTATTTGAAAATTTATATCACTCAAGGAATCCAGTGAAAATGACCCGCGATTTCAGTTGTATTATAGATTCAAATTCTAAAATAAAAGGATTCCAGTAGTATTATAAATTTAAATTATATTCAAGTGAAAAATTAAATGGGTCTGAAATCGTTGTCTGCTTCTTATTATATTATTATTTCAGTAGATGAAACCTATTCACATGGAACAAGTCCACCTAAGGGGCCACTGACCTGAAATTCAAGCTTCCAAAGAATGTTGGTTTCAACCTCCCACCGCAGACCCCACACTGCAGCAGTAACCGATCGTGATACAGAGCCAATGATGTTTCACCGCCCCTGGGGGAGACGCAAACCCGGGCTATGTGAGTGGCATTCCACGACACTAACCACTATATATGGGACGTCGCCCCGAGATGCGAAAAGGATCGAAGTATTTAAACACTGCAGCGGACTATACAAATATGTTAAATTCTATATTAGGAGTACTTTCCTAAAGCCTTAATATTAATGCTATAGCCCCTCCCTTACACACTATACACGTATATTATATTTAAAGTTAACGACTTCGTAAACACTGTATTGGATAAATAACTGAAGAGAAAAAGATACGGGTAGTTCAGACCATTTCCGATATCTCCCGAGAATATGGGCCATAAACGTAAATGGACTCTCTCTCTCTCTCTCTCTCTCTCTCTCTCTCTCTCTCTCTCTCTCTCTCTCTCTCTCTCTCTCTCTCTCTCTGGAGTGTCCATGCCTTTCCACTTTGAATTCGGCTACTATGGCACAAAAAAATTCCCCCTTGTATTTTTTAAAATTTTATATATATATGTAAAATATATATATATATATATATATTTATATATATATATATATATTAAATATATATATATATATAACTGTCACATCACCGTGATTCATGTTAAATTAGTCGAGCTACAAATGTCCTTTGATATTTCTAATTAGCTCTACCTCGGACTTGATATATTTTCATATATGTAAACCGAAGGGGATTTTTTTTAGTTTGATATAATTTTTCGATATCCCACGAGAGGACGAAATTATTATCAACTAAAAAAATTCCCCTTCGGTTTACATAAATGAATATATATATCAATTCCGAGGTAGAGCGAATTAGGTATTAAAGGACAGTTTGTTGCTCGAGTAATATACTATATATATATATCTATATATATATATATATATATATATATATATATATATAATATATATATATATATATATATAATTATATATGCGTGTGTGTATAATTCTACTGGGCCCACATTACAAAGGGCTTCCACTGTAGCCTACTGTATTTTGGAAACCTCCCAAACTACAGGACAGAACCAACGATAAAAATAGCCTTAAAAAGAGGAGATGAGGACTATTTTTGGAAAAGAAAATACCTCCACGTGATGAAGTTGAATCGAAGCCCGTCCATTTAGACGGGAAACCAATGATTCTGTCCCATCGCCGTGATAGATGGTGGGATTCTCTCCGCCCCCACCCCCTCTCCCCACTCCCCCTTCTCAGATAGGTGTGATAGTAGGGTGGGAGGGTTTTGGGAGGTTCCAGGCCAGGGGGGAGAGCGAGAGAGAGATAGCATCACATCCCATTAATGCTAGGGAAGGATGCTGCTCTTAACGGGTTATGGGTAAAGAATAGGGCCGCTGATCTGATACGAAGCAGTGCTCTCTTTCTCTCTCTGTCTCTCTCTCTCTGTCTCTCTCTCTCTCTCTTCCCAACTGAATCAACATCCGATTTGTCTGTCTGCCTGGCCTCATATCAAAAGAGGCACTTAGCAACGAAGAACTGCGTTCCACTTCATCTTCTTCTTGTCCGTCCGGCAGACGGAAGAAGCAGGACGCGTCTCTCGAACGAAACGAACGAGTCCTCCTGTTTTATGGCCAAAGTCTAAACTGGAAGTTGCCCTGGACGTCGATATACGTCTCCGTAGAGACACTAGATGGGATATCTTTTTAAAAGACTTTGTTCTTGTTGTTTGTAGTTTGTTCTCTCTCTCTCTCTCTCTCTCTCTCTCTCTCTCTCTCTCTCTCTCTCTCTCCCCGCAAGGAAATTCTTTCCTCAGGTCAAGTTTCATCTTGGGAGCGTCGCATTGACGTTGGGTGGCGCTCCGAGGACAATGAGATCAGGAATATGCAAATGAGCTTTGCACCAAAAAACATCGGCCGCTCGTATTGCTTGAGAAGAAGCGTCTGCGTTGCCCGTAAAGCAGGATAACACGCCATAAAAACACAATTAGGAGCTCCACGTACCTATGGCCCTCCGTGTGTGTGTGTGTGTGTTGTGAGAGAGAGAGAGAGAGAGAGCGAAGACATTTTACGAGAGCAATAATTGACGACAGGGTGGGATAAGTCCACGGAGGTTCTTGCACATGTTTCACTACAACAGCTGCGGATATTCAGTCGTGAAAGGCATAAGTAGTATACTGATTCCTACACAAATAAACGCACATACACATACATATATACAGTATATATTTGTACACATGTATGCATGCATATATACATATGCTATGTGCTTATATATATGTATCTATGTGTATATATGATATAATGTTTTATAAATAAAGATATTTATAATAATTAACTCTCTTTCTCTCTCTCTCTCTCTCTCTCTCTCTCTCTCTCTCTCTCTATGTGCATATACTATAATATATATATATATATCTATATATATAAAAAGATGTATATAATATTATATATATATATATCTATTTATAATTATTATATATATATATGTATATATATATGTTTTATAAAATAATGGTGGTTATAACTCTCTCTCTCCCTCTCTCTCTCTCTCTCTCTCTCTCTCGTCTCTCTCTCTATGATATATATATAATATATATATATATATATTATATATATATATATATTATATATATACTATATATATATATATATAATAGAGTCATTATATATATATATATATATATGTATATATAATAATGTTTTATAATAAGGTGTTATCGACTCTCTCTCTCAGATCTCTCTCTCTCTCATCATCTCTCCCATCTCTTCTCTCCTCTCTCGTCTCCTGCTTCTCTCTCCTCTCTCTCACTCTCTCTCTTCTCTCTCCTTCCTCTCTCTCTCTCTCCTCTCCTCTCTTGCGCTCTCTCTACTCTCGCCCCTCTCTCTCTCTCCTCTCCTCGCTCTCTTCTCTCTCCTCTCTCCTCTCTTCTCTCTTGGCAGGTCCAGCCATTTCGTAAAGTGGATCTTCACTGCCGATATCGGCAAGGCATAGGATACAATTTCACTAAAAGGAAAGAAAACAGAGTTAAAGAAAAAAAAAGAGCATCGGAAGAAGGTACCTTCGCAAACGAATTGCCTCTATTTTCAAGCTCGCTCTTTTTTAGAGCCCTTGTTTGGCCATCAGAGGAGATTGCTCTAATCCCGTTAGCTCTACTTTGTCTCTGTACTTATTTATTTATTTGCCTGTTTGTTAGTTTACGTTTTTCTTATTTTTTCTCTTTCTCCTTGTTTCTTTTTCTCTCTATCTTTGTTTAAATTTATCATGATTTTAATCATCATCATTTCTATTTTTTTTCGACAATGTTTTGAAAAAATATTTTTCTCTGTGATATTTAGTACAAATTTAACCTCATTTGGGATTACAAAGAGCCATTCCCCGTAAGGGGGGCGGGGCTGGGGTTAGTGCTGTCAGTGCACCTCACGCGGTGCACTGCAGGCATTACTTGACGTTCTTTGCAGCATCCTTTCGACCCCTAGCTGCAACCCCTTTCATTCCTTTTTCTGTACCTCCGTTCATAGTCTCCTTCTTCCATCTGACTTTCCACCCTCTCTAACAATTTTTCACAGTGCAATTGCTTTGACGTTTTGCTCCTGTCCCGTCTTTCAGACCTTCTTGCTGTCCATTTTCAGCGCTGAGTGATCTCGTTGGTCCCAACGTTTGGCATTTGGCCAAAATTCTATAAACCAGTATAAAGAGCCATTTATCTATGAAAAGGTACGGCTATTGAGATGGTACTTTGCTGCAGTGCAGCGTAATGGAAAACTTTTTATTTTATTTATAGGGAAATTATAGAGGAGACATTTAGTAATGATAAGAATCGGTAGAACTTGTAAATTGACCTATAAATGAGATACACAGTCAAGTACATTTTCTATTGCGTTATATACAGTAGATAATAGATTTGTTTTCATTGCGTGAATATATTTAAATGTGGTCATCTTTTCCCGTAATATAGGTTTAGTTTCGGATTTACAGAATCACCGGACGGCGCTGTTTTCTAGTAGTTATAACTTCTGTATATGTCATATGACGATTTTACAATGACATGTATGTATGTGTATATATATATATCTATGTATGTGTGTATGTGTGTGTGTGTGTGTGTGTGTGTGTGTGTGGGTGGGTGTATAAACCTACACAGAAGTCTGGGGAAACTTGCAGGAACCCAGACGTTGATCCAAAGAGGAAAGGACAGTGATAAGCGCGCGCGCGCGAGAGAGAGAGAGAGAGAGAGAGAGAGAGAGAGAGAGAGAGGACTATACGAGACAATGTAAGATGAGCTTTGTTTTGAAAGTTGGTCTCATGTTTGCCTTTCCTCCTCCTCCTCCTCCTCCTCCTCCTCCTCCTCCTCCTCGAGAGTCCTTCGAGGAAAGTGAAGCGGATACCGAGAAGCACCCAGGACGGGAGAGAGTCCTACCATAAAAAAAAAAACGAAAGCTAAAAAGATCCTGCTGCCGCCCTCCCCCCTCCCCCCTCCCCCCAGGAATTTTATGAGTCCTCCATGCCGAGAGAGTATTGCGTCCAGCAAATATCTCTGGCGTGATGGAAGGAGGTTTATTTTAACAGCATAAGATGCCGTAGAGAATTATTATTATTAGCCTCTTCTGTTTAAGGATCCTTGTAAAAAAGAACTGTTTTTTCTTACGAGGAGCTGACAGGTTTAAATGTCGTCCATTGGAAGCTTGGTCATTTCTGTGGAATGGTGTGGGTGTATGTTCCTCTCTCTCTCTCTCTCCTTTCGTTGTTAATCATAGCTGGCATAAGTTCAACGAGTTTTATCATTCCTAACGATCAGTTCGGCTATTTTCAAGGCATATAAACTGTATTTTTTTTGGCAGTACAATACATACATCGAGGAAAATTTCGCGCATTCGCTGTATTTTTCTATGAGAAATATCCACAAATTCCTGGTTTTTGTTATCAATTTCATCATAAAATGCACTTTTTGTGATAAAACTATTAAAAAAACCAAGTATGAAAATTTGTAGTGGTTTTTCTTAAGTTTTAACTAACAAATTAGGCTGTTTTAGCGTTTTTATAGGGGTTCCAAACATTCGCGGATTCTAACTATTTGCGCGGGGGGCGTCTGGTACGCATCCCCCGCGAATACGGGGGGGACACCACTGTATATATATTGTTTGTCATGGAACAATAATTTTTTTTAAGCATGAAAGTAAAGGGGGTAAAACTTTTGATAGGACAGATATAGGCAATATATATTGAGGACTTTGAAGATGTACGGTATAGTTGTTGAGAGCGAACGAGAGAACTGAAGTGGTTATCCTCGCATGTAGCCGGGAGAGTGACTGGTTTGGCTTCAAACTGTGTATGCGGTTTGAGTATGTTGTCTCTGTAGCTGCTCGATATTTTTGTGAGTGAAGCAATGCGAGATGTCAATAAAAAGAAATTGGATGTAGATCTTGAGTTGTGTGATAAGTCTTAATTATAGATGGTGAAAAGAAACTGCACACAATGGTGAAAACGTATGATGGTGGTTTCAGGAAGTAAGACTCAAAAGTATATAGAAATCAGGACGTTAGAACCAAGAATGTTAATATGGATAGTGGAAGATTAGAAGTAATAATAATAATAATAATAATACTTAAGAAGCAGACCCTCTCTCAAGCATACTTTATTAAAAGTAATGGCTACTTCAGCACCGATACACTTGTAGAGATTCTTCTCTATTTTCCGAATACGTAGCGGCTTTTTCCGTGCTACTTAAACAGGCTAGTAGAGCGCCTATAGAGGTCATGATCAAATGTAGTGTAAAAGCGGTGTATATATTTGAATTTTACAGACAAACTATATCATAATCATCAAATTCATTAACGATACTCACTCTCTCTCTCTCTCTCTCTCTCTCTCTCTCTCTCTTTCTTGAAGCGAGCTTTCGTCTGGAGCTGCCAGATATCCTCTAGACTAGCCATTACTTTTAATAATAATAATAATTTTTATTATCAGCTCAAGGCTGATAATAAATACTCGTAACATGATAAAAAAAAAGGTTAATCAGCTGAGGTAGTATAAAGATGGTACTCAAAATATGGGTCATAACCGTAATAACATTGAGATTAGTTTAAAAAAATTGAATGTAAGAACTATATTGATTATAATCAGTAATAATGAAAAAAGGAGAATACCAGTAATAACAATAATCATAGAAATACAATAATAATGACATTTGGCAAAAACAAAGTGGTTGATCTATATAGATATTTTGTGAACGAAGACACAATAAATCCAAATGGAACAATTCTGCAGCAACGCCATTACGAAAGAGCTATGGGAAGCCGTCACGGAACTGTTGGAGCTTTGATGTAGGCCTAGATGGGGCCGTTGGTGCACAGGGATCCCTAGTGCTTTGAGGGCCGTAGTCATTTGTTGGCCCTTACCCAGGGATTTGTGTCCAGCTATCCCGTACACACCCATACACACACACAGCTGCATCGGATTAACAGAGGAGATATGTTAAGGATGCGATAGTTGCGTGAAGTCCCGTTGCTCTGTATCAAAGAGCAAAGGAGAATGTACCTTCCTGTTACTTCTAATATAGCGAGACAGTCCTAAGTGACTTCTTGGAGGCGTATCCGAAACCAGAAAGCTGTAGAGAAGCAGATTGCCAGACAGGAAGAGGGAAAAGCAAGCTAGCTGGATAGACAGGAATCTCTGGCATCAGATAGATTTAGGTAACTATAGTAGATTCACATCAACCGTGCGTCTGATGTCTATGCCAGTCCCTTACGACGCTCCTGATTGGCTGTTGATAAGCCAATCACAGAGCTGGAAACTCCCAGTCTCCCTCAAGAGGCAGGATGTATGTTCTACTTCTGAGGGATATGTCTCAAAAGTATCCCTCAGGAGAGGTGGAACATACATCATACCAATGTGAACTTTCGAGAGAGACTGAGGGTTCCCAGCCCTGTGATTGGCTCATCAACAGCCAATCAGGAGCGTCGTAAGGAACTGGCCTAGACATCAGATGCACAGTTGATGTGAATCTATCATAGCAACTCTTTACACGTGTCCTGAGCTAGACCACTGGCCACCGATAGAATTTCTTGCGTGAGGTGGATACAGAAAACCCCAGCAAAGTAACTGTTAGGAGAATTTCATAGGAAAAATGAATAAAAGTGGGGATAAGAGCGACGAATGACCACTTATACCATTACGGTGTATTACTGTAATTTCTTTCAAATGAACATCATGTTCTTTGAAAGCTTGAATTTCAAGTTAATGGTCCCTGTAGGCCTGTTGCATTTGAATATGGTTCATCTTCTGGATAATAATACTAACTGTTCCATATGAATAGGGTTCGTCATCTGAATAACGATAATATTACTAAAAATTGTATAGACATCGTTTGAATATGTCATTTCATAATGCTTTAACTTCAAAGTATTAAAAAAGGAATAAAAACACACACACACACACACAACCTTCCATAACACGTAAGTATCTTTTTTTATCTTTAATATATTTCGCTTTATCAAGCACGAACTTCGCATAATGATTAGCGAGAAGATTTTTAATTGCAGGGGTTCCAGTTTCCATTGTAAGGCGTCTCCTGGTAATTAGGAGAGAGAGAGAGAGAGAGACGGGTAACATTTATATTAATTAAGGACATTTTTTATATATGTATATTATATATATATAATATATATATATCATATATAATATATTATATATGTATATTATATATAGATATATATACGTATATATATATATATATATATATTGTGATCTCCCAAATACGTAAAGGGAAAATATGAGAGGGAAAAAATGGAAATAGAGGACTTCTGACTTACCTTAGACAACTATAAAAAGGATTGATTTGGTTATTTTTACTCTAGAAGGTTGCCATTGAAACCAGCTAATTAATTTACATTACATTTATTTACAAGAGGCCGTTGAATGGCCTGGGATAAGGCAAGGCAACTTGGCTGCACGTGGACCACTCCTATCTCTCACAATAGGGGAGAGCTGGCCAAAATCAAATTTACTTCAATGCTGGTTTCCAAAATTGATCATAGGTATCTTGCGTTAAGAAAGCACTTGCAAGCGAGGAGACATGACACGGGACTCAGCAAAAATCTGGAAATTAGACCCAGATTAGACACAAAATAAAATAACGACTTCTTGCACTATAATTCAGCTACAAGGGCAGTCACTTTTATTTAACACACAATGGGGAGGAACTCTAGTGTTTAAATGAAATATTCAATGAAGACTTAATCTTGAACAGGTCACAGGGGTAACATGTGCCCCGATGGTGACAAAGGGATTTCAGTAGAGAAGTGATAAAAGGGAGATTTGAAATGGAAATAGCAAGATTCATCTTGGAGGAACAGGGCTGGTTGGATTTTGCACTTTCGAGACATACCTTTAATCCTTAGAGGCTTGAACATGTGTCGTGATGTATGAAGGGGGGCTCCAACCAGCGGGGACGACACAAAGGCTGACTTCCAGTCAGAGAGTGGGGACGTCTGTCCTACAGGAACAACTAGCGTGGACTGAGACTGAATTCAGGTGTTTTCGAATGGCCTGGGAATCACACACAACCTCCGGCATTGTCTGGAAAGATGCAAAACACAGCCAGTGGATTTGTGGGAAAAACGGTCTTAGGCTAGGAATCCCTAAAGCCAACATTGAAGCCTACATAACCCTGTGACCTGCCTTTCTTACTCTAAACCCTAGGACTATAGTTAATGGCTTATTTTCTCCCACCGCTACTAACGGAAATGCCGATCTCTGGCCTGCTTTGTGTTTCCTGCCTAAAGTCAGCTAATTAGGAGAAAAATGGCTGCTCTTCTAGCAATTGAATAAGATAAATGAATGCTGAAGAGATGAGGGGGTAAATAAATGTAATAGCTCCCCCTGTTAAGAAGGCATTCACTCCCCTTTCGGGCGTGAAGGCCTCGGCTTAATAAGTTGATCGCCTTGACTAAACAGTTCTCCTACTCTAACTGAGGTTTTAGAGCAATGATTATGGCTAGCTACAATGGCCTACCTAACTTATAGATGGAGATGCTAAGTGCACTAACTTACGGAATTAAGGTAGTCTAGCCTAAGTGAGAACTACTGGTCATCTGTAACGACAGTCTACTCTACCCCTATGTAAGGTTACTTTGAAAATTCTACTTGGTACTACCCTAATGCCCTGGTACTAAATTATTAGCCTAACCTACTCATTACAATTATTAGAGACGCAATCATTCCAGAGTGTGGTATGCACAGCAGAGGTTCATCGACCTGAATTGTTAAAATACATAAGATGAGGTAATGATGCATGAGGGTGATGAGTGATTAGTAGTGTACCAGGATGGAAATATAGTGAGGCAATTATGACATTTACGTGAGGGTTAGTGACACAAGTTCTAGGGGGTTAGAGAGTTAGTCTACTGGCAGAGATCAGGCTGGCTACCTTCTATGGGTAGGTGCCAGGATCACTCTGCAAATTAATGTGACACTGTACCTAGGGCACAGGTGCCAAGGAGAGCATGTGGCTTTTGGTTAGTGTGTTGATTTGCGTCCCTTCTTCTTCTCCTCATTCCTCCAGGGCCTGGCTACACCAGTCCTAGGAGTTGACAGAGGCACCGACTCTGGGGAAAGGCACGAAGCGCCGTCAGGAGCAGAGGCAGTTGTAGCCCTAGGGACTACAGGCGAACACCCTACTTCGGTATTTGCAGCAACCGTCATAGAGGTGGGACCTACTGCAGGGGAGGCCCTCACTTCGGCTGCTGCGACAGCCGTCGTAAGGGTAAGACTCCAAGCTGACTCCTGGTCAGGCAGTTCCTGGTCGTCCAGAGAAGGTGTAATGATGAGGTCTGCCGGAGGTTCATCCTCGGCCAACAGAGGTGATATCAAAGAAGACTCGTGGACTGGATCTGGGCAATGGGCTGCGTTGAGCTCCATGCCTTTTGGAGGATCTCATGTAGGAGTATCCTTGATAAGATTAGTTTTGGGCGCCGGCACTAGCTCGGGGCCAGGCGCAGAGGTCAAGGTTTGTGGTGGCTCTACGTCCAGGCTGGATGGAGCATGGCACTGCTCAGTGCTGCCAAGTGGCACTGGCAGAGAGTTGAGGTCAGATGGACTTTTGACGGGTACCGGAGGTGCTATAGTCTCAGCGTGCCCGTGGTGACGGGATACAGAGGTTCCTGTCTCTAGTGGAAGGCTGAGCCTTGTGGAGAATGGACAGTGTCCGCTGCTGGTAGCTTGCTAGGGCACCTAGGCCAATTTGTGGAGTGCCCTATTATGTTGCAGGGTTTGCAACAGAACTGTGAATGATCAATCTCCCTCCTTGGTGACGGGGGAGACTGTTGGTGGCCGTACTTCCGGGAGGAAGTAGGATTTTGATGGCTCCTTGCTTTGGAGTAATTTGTCGTAGGGTTAGGACCCCTAGGTTTTTAAAATGAGAAGGGGACTTCATGTCTTGCCCTAGGAGGAGGTCATAACCTCCTGGAATGTAGCTTGCAACTGCAAGAGTACAAACTTTCGAAAGGTAAGGTCGTGTGACTCTCAATTGGACTGTTGGAAGGATCAACTTACTGTGGTTGATACCTTCAATGGTAATAAGTTGACGTCTGTCAAAGTTAGCCCCGTGAGGGATTCAATCTTCCTGTATCAGGGAGATTTGAGCGCCAGAGTTGTTAAAGGCTCTGATGTGGCTTGGCTGATAATGGCTTTGGAGGGGTGCGACGGTTATAGGGCCCTTAGCTGGGCGTCCTAGTGAAGATGAATTGGTAACTGCCATTGCGATGGTGGGAATATTGTGATTAGCGCACCCTCCGTAATTTGCAGACGTGACCCTTGCGGCCACAGTCCCGGCAGAACTTGTTCCAGAACTTCTTCTGTGGCACTGGATGATAAGGCTGAGATGTCACCACAGGTTGCGAATCTGTGGGGTCACCAAGGCTTGCAGTGTGCTCTGGCACAGGTGATGAGTCCTCTCTGGCAGTGATTAGATGTGGGGAGGTTAAGGAATCCTCCTTTGAATTATCCTCGGAAACAAGTCCGAGGTTGACTAGTTGGCCCACTTCCGAAATGGAGGAAGCAGGCGGTGAAGAGGTAAGAGGCTGGGATGATGCGGAAGAAACTTCTGGCTCTGACACTGGATCAGGGCCAGGCTTATAACTGGAAATGATGTCAGTGACATCGGAGGCACTAGCCTCTGAATCTAAAACTGAGGTTTGGTTATTGGACATGCTGCAGGGGTCCGGTGCTTCTAGTAGTGGGAGCTGCGTCCATTAGAGATACGGCTTTAGGAGATCTCGGCCCAATATCACCTGATAAACGTCATGGAATTTGTCCACTACGCCCAGGCGGCACAATGTGGTTTCCCTGGTCTCCTGGTCCAATAAGGGCATTTGCACCTTCAGGAGGACTGAAGGAACAGAAGAGAGGTTACTGTCAATCCATTCAAGCTGAATTTCTTCGTCCTTCTGGATTTTGGCACCCCTAGGCAATACCTTTCTTGAAATGAGGGAGACCTGGGCTTCAACATCGGCCATGACGTGTACCCACCGGTAGGCTTAGGAGACTGTTCATCAGGCAAGGCTACATGGTAGCCTTGGAGAAGTTCACCCTCGTATGTATATGAATTAATGATTTTAGTTTAATATGACGCAACTTGCGTTGAATGATTTCCTTACGTTAAAGTTTAATGGAAGAATTGCTTTTGAATAAGTTTTATGGTTATGATAACACACTAGCGATGAACGATTTTTACGTTACTTGTAAATGGTTTGTGTTATAAGAAGTGATTTACAATGACGCGTTTTCGTAACAATTCTTTTAATGTACTATACTTTTAACATTTGCGTTAACTTTACGTAAGTTTACTAGCTCCCTGTGACAAGTGAAATGACGGTAAGGATGTTGAAAAAAAAATGTTAGGAAAACATTTGTAAATGAAAAAGGTTACGTTAAGTACAAAGTGAAATTAAACTTTCGCTCAGCGAGCAAGTGAGCAATGCGAAGTGAAATGTGCGAGGAGTGAAGGGAATGTGTCCTTCAAAACAGCTGATCCATAAACGCGAGAGCGATTTTCAACACAATGCTAATTTTTTATTGAAAGCAAAACAGCATTAAATATTCTGGCAGAATGATAGATACTAGTACTGGGATTGAAATTATTTACGTTAAAACCTCAAGATTTACGTTATTCGGCTTAGATCGTTGAGATAAGCTTTAGGTGATGAATGAATGTTTTGTGAGAACGAAGTTTGGCTGGCAGGCCTGGACTGGCCGCGCATGTGCTCTGACGCACTAATCAAGCATGCTGCAGTTACCAACGCGTGAAATGAAACTAAGTTAAAACGAATTCCCCTAACATATCACAGACAAAAGAATTGTACACTTCTTTTGACGTAACTATTACTAGAACACTCCAAACTAGCTAGGCTTGCTAATACATGCAATAAACTTTGGCAAAGCACTTCCTAGTTTTAACTAGTACTTTCTGGCATCTATCTACCATGCGCGTGCCGTGCGAGCTACAATACAAGATGATACTTGCTCAGAGAGAATTTGCGGGGGCAAATTGTTTGCGTGCCGCTAAAATTAAGCTCTGGTGCTTTCACCGTTACACAATATCTCTAACGTAGAGAAACAGTTATTTAAAACACTTCTAAAATAACTACTAAATGTACCTTAAGCTAACAATGGTTATAAGAATAATAATATTAAGTTAATGATATATCTTACCTTGAGTCATGCTGTCTCCTGCGCAAGTATGAATACTTTCTTTCGATTTATGCTTTGTAAAAGTCATTTACAGTTTACGTTTTTAAGGGGATAACGCGATTTACAAGCTTTTAAGCAGCCCCGGGTTCGAAACTGGCAAAGTCAGCCACTCTTACATTTCGGGCACGGCCTTGTGATCCAAAATATGTAATGGGAAAATATTAGAAGGAAAAAATGGAAATAGAGGACTTCTGACTTACTTTAGATAACTATAAAAAGGATTGATTTGGTTAGTTTACTCTAGAAGGTCGCCATTGAAACCAGCTAATTAATTTACATTACATTTATTTACAAGAGGCCGTTGAATGGCCTGGGATAAGGCAAGGCAACTTGGCTGCACGTGGACCACTCCTATCTCTCACAATAGGGGAGAGCTGGCCAAAATCAAATTTACTTCAATGCTGGTTTCCAAAATTGATCATTGGTATCTTGCATTAATTTGGAAGCACTTGTGCAGCAAGGCCGGATGACACGTGACTCAGCAAAAATCTGGAAATTAGACCCAGATTAGACACAATATAAAATAACGACTTCTTGCACTATAATTCAGCTACAAGGGCAGTCACTTTTATTTAACACACAATGGGGAGGAACTCTAGTGTTTAAATGAAATATTCAATGTATACTTAATCTTGAACAGGTCACAGGGGTAACACGTGCCCCAATGGTGACAAAGGGATTTCAGTAGAGAAGTGATAAAAGGGAGATTTGAAATGGAAATAGCAAGATTCATCTTGGAGGAGCAGGGCTTGTTGGATTTTGCACTTTTGAGACATGCCTTTAATCCTTAGAGGCTTGAACATGTGTCGTGATGTATGAAGCGGGGCTCCAACCAGCGGGGACGACACAAAGGCTGACTTCCAGTCAGAGAGTGGACACGTCTGTCCTACAGGAGCAACTAGAATGGACTGAGACTGAATTCAGGTGTTTTCAAATGGCCTGGGAATCACACACAGCCTCCGGCATTGTCTGGAAAGATGCAAAACACAGCCAGCGGATTTGTGGGAAAAGCGGTCTTAGGCTAGGAATCCCTAAAGCCCACATTGAAGCCTACATAACCCTGTGACATGCCTTTCTTACTCTAAACCCTAGGCCTATAGTTAATGGCTTATTTTCTCCCCCGCTACTAACGGAAATGCCGATCTCTGGCCTGCTTTGTGTTTCCTGCCTAAAGTCAGTTGATTAGGAGAAAAATGGCTGCTCTTCTAGCAATTGAATAAGATAAATGAATGCTGGGAAGACGAGGGAGTCAACAAACGTAATAAATATATATATATATATATATATATATATATATATATATATATATAGATATTATGTCATATATATATATATATATATATATATATATATATATATATATATATACTATATATATATTAACACATAGCATACATATATATATATATATATATAGATATCATATAGTATATATATATATATATATATATATATATATATATATTATGTGCTTGTTCTTGTGTGTGTGTGTGTGTGTGGGAATGATAGTATACTTTTATCCTTTATGATTGAATATCTGTAGTTGTAGTAGTGAAACTTGTTCAATAAGCTCTGTGGACTTATCCCACTCTGCCGATAATTATTGCTCTCGTAAAATGTCCTCTCTCTCTCTCTCTCTCCTCTCTCTCCTCTCTCTCTCTCTCTCTCTCTCTCGGAAGGTCATATGTACATGGAGTTCCTAATTGTGTTTTTATGGCGTGTTATCCTGCTTTACGGGCAACGCAGACGCTTCTTCTCAAGCAATACGAGCGGCCGATGTTTTTTGGTGCAAAGCTCATTTGCATATTCCTGATCTCATTGTCCTCGGAGCGCCACCCAACGTCAATGCGACGCTCCGAAGATGAAACTTGACCTGAGGAAAGAATTTCCTTGCGTGGAGAGAGAGAGAGAGAGAGAGAGAGAGAGAGAGAGAGAGAGAGAACACAAACTACAAACAACCAGAACAAAGTCTTTTAAAAAGATATCCCATTTAGTGTCTCTACGGAGACGTATATCGACGTCCAGGGCAACTTCCAGTTTAGACTTCGGCCATAAAATGCGGAGGACTCGTTCGTTTCATTCGAGAGACGGGTCCTGCTTCTTCGGTGCTAAGTGTCCCTCTTGATATGAGGCCGGGCGGACTGACGGACAGACAGACAGACAGACAGAACGGACGTCGATCCAGTTGTAGATACAGCGAGAGAGAGAGACTCCCGTGGGGCCATGCCTATCCCCATTTACCCTGACAGCCGCTTTTCCCTTTACCGTCTCTCTTATTCCTCCTCCTCCTCCTCCTCCTCCTCCTCCTATTCCTATTCCTGACTGCATTTCCCTCCTCCTCCTCCTCCTCTTATTCCTCTTCCTCCTATTCGTGACTCTGCATTTCCCTCCTCCACCCACTGTTCCTCCTTTCTTCCTCCTCGGATTCTTCCAACCCAAGACTCGACTCTCTCTCTCTCTCTCTCTCTCTCTCTCTCTCTCTCTCTCTCTCTCTCCTCTCACACCCACACCCCTTCCAGCACCATGAATTTTTTCATGCCAACACAAACACAGCTGATTATCCCTGCATGGGGGCGGGTGGGAGGGTGGTAGGTTTGGGGTGGAAGTGTGTAACTGCTTTCCTTAGGCCGACTTCCAAGTAACGGCGAATATCCGTTGTCAATGCAGCGGATGGATCTCTCAGTCTTCCTCTCCCCTTCCACACTATCTGGTGAGTAGAGAGAGATAGAGAGAGAGAGAGAGAGAGAGAGAGAGAGAGAGAAAGTTGTTATTCGCCTTTTGCACCGAGCTAGCATACATGAAAGCCGTATCGGAAAGCTGACAAACACGAAGACGAACGATCAACATGTAGTAGGTGATTTTGAGACGAGAGAGAGAGAAGAGAGAGGTAGAGAGAGAGATAGAGAGAGAGAGAAGTGAAAAGAACTGAGTGAGAAGAAGATAGAGAGGATAGAGATAGAGAGCTAAGTAAATATTAAAGAGAGAAAGAAAAGTTAAAATGAAAGAGAGAAAAAAATTAAAAATTAATATTTGGAAAGAGAAAACTAAAGATTAAAGAGAGAAGAGAAGCGTAAAGAAAAAGAGAGGGAGTGAAGGGAAAATGAGAGAGAGAGAGAGAGAGAGAGAGAGAGTTTCACCATCACCATCATGAGCCCTCTTGTTCTGCCGCCGGCCCCCCCCCCCCCCCCCCCCCCTCCCCTCTCATGATTGCACTGTACAGAAATTATTGATCTGGGAAGGCGGAATGCTGTTTGTGTGTGTGTATGTGTGTTTGTGTGTCTGCCCAGGCAACTGTTGTATGTGCCCCGTGCTTGCGTCACTCGAGTCATGCAGTAGTCGCGGCCGGCGACAACATTCAGTGCATGGCGGAGGCTTGATTATTTATGCATGCGCTTGTGCATTCCGTCTGCATGCAGGCGCGTCTGCAGGAGGCACATGCGCTACCTGTGTATATTATATGCATACACGTATATATTTATATAAAAGAGGTGTATATGTATATGTATATATATATATATATATAATATATATACTATATATATATATTATAAAAATATATACCACAGTATTTTTATATTATATATATTTATATATATATATATATATATATATATATATATATACATATATGTATCAACTTGATCACGAAGTATATAAAACGTGATGCTATGTATAAATAAAGGTTATCTCGCTTTTTCATTTTTTTCCTTCGTGCAAAAAACCTTTAAAAACTTTATTTATAATATAATAGCTATATTATCTATTATATAATATAATATTATATATATAATAATAATTATAATATTATAATAATCATAATATGGCAATAGATACGATAATAGATAGAGAGAGAGAGAGATGAGAGAGAGAGAGAGAGAGAGAGAGAGAGAGAGAGAGAGAAATCACATTGTTTCATTGACAGAAGAATCACATTGTCTCTTTCAGAAATTCACGACGATGAGGTTTCAGGGAAAGAGATTAACCTAGTGTTGCCTTATCTATCTAAGTATCTACCTACGCATTGCTGAAAATTATCAGTTCGTTTACATACGCAGTTGAGCAAAAACCAATCAGCGCATTGGAACGAACAATACTCGCACTAACACGCAATGCTTGCATGTGCAAAGCAAAGCGTTTAATATTCTGAGGTATTCTTTTTTTTTTCAGGTACCTAAGTTATTTATGTACAGCCATGTCGGCTGGCAATATATCAGCACCTACATTTTCATATTTCCACAGTTCGACTTTGATTAATGCATTTTACGCATTCCTTGAGAGAGAGAGAGAGAGATTTTAACTCTCATGATACCCAGCAGTTATATTTTTTCAGATTTTCTCCTCAGTTCGACTTGGTTTAATAAATTTTACATATTTTTGGAGAGAGAGAGAGAGAGAGAGAGAGAGAGCGATGAGAGAGAGAGAGAGAGAGAGAGAGCGAGAGAGAGAGAGAAGGGGGGGAGTAAGAGGGGGGGCGGGTCCAGAGAGAGAGAGAGAGAGAAGAGAGAGAGAGAGAGAGAGAGAGAGAAGGGGGGGAGGGTAAGACGGGTCTGGGGAGTAGTTAGTTGTTCCTCACGAAATCTCAATAAATTTCAACCTTTGAGTTCAAACAGTCAAAGACTTCGATCTCCCCAGCAACTAGAGCGAAGCAAGACACATATCCTCACGCGAAGTATTTGAAATTGAACCACGACTTGTATTTTTAAATTGACATTTTTATGGTTGAAAAAGTTACTGATTTAATACAAGTATGAGAGCTAGTGTTTAGATTCATATTTATGTGTGTGTGTGTGTGTGTGTGTGTGTGTGTGTGTGTTTTGTGTGTGTGTGTGTGTGTGTCTGTGTCTGTGTGTGTATTCTCCTTCTGTCAGTGCCTAGCGTTAAATGTCACTTTAGCTTATTATTATTATTATTATTTATTTTTTATTTTTTTGCTTTATCACAGTCCTCCAATTCGACAGGGTGGTATTTATAGTGTGGGGTTCCGGGTTGCATCCTGCCTCCCTAGGAGTCCATCACTCTTCTTACTATGTGCGCCATTTTTAGGATCACACTCTTCTGCAGAGTCCTGGAGCTACTTCAGCCTCTAGTTTTTCTAGAATCCTTTTCAGGGATCTTGGGATCATGCCTAGTGTTCCGTAGACTTTAAATTTAAGCCTATAGGGAATATGGCGTTTATCTGAAAGAAATTACAGAACAATAGGAAACACAGTAAGGAATGAAATGTGGCTGGAATATCGTCAATTTTCTTTGTCCCTATTAATTTTTATATACCTTTTATTTTAGTAGTAAATAAACGAAAGTGAGTGTGTATAAATGTAATCATTAACCTCTTTTCTTGCGGTATTTTGTACCATATACACGATTTCCTTTTCTATCTGTATAATGTAACGTTAGAAAACCTCGTCTGTTGCGTAGTTTTGTATAGTTTAAGCTGTTTTTTTTAAGTACAAACAACAAGTTACGAGGCTTTAAGACAATCAAGAGATTTTGTCACATTTCAAAGTCTTGTCGATCTGTAGAGGAGATCGGAACAGGTGGTGATATCTTTCATATTATCCTTCTTAGGCGGGAATAGGAATGAAAAAGGTCACAACCCGTATTATCTTCCTCGCTCAGTATTCCAAATACACGCGTCGACGTACGAACGCACGCACAGATGACACCCCGATTGTTGTTCGACCCGTCCCATGCGCCACAGGCACTGACAGACTCGCTTTCCAAGTCCGATTCCTTGGTTCTTCCTTCATACAAAGGTTTCCAGGATGCTCCATATTGCTAGAGACTTCATGAACTGTTCAGGTTTTAGTGAGAGAGAGAGAGAGAGAGAGAGAGAGGCTATGTTGTGTCACGTCTCTCCATTAGTCTGTCTCTCGCTGTGCATAACATGTTTATCTCTCTCTCTCTCTCTCTCTCTCTCTCTCTCTCTCTCTCTCTCTCTCTCCCCAAAGATTTCGTAGAATCGACACCGTTTGCAAAGCTATACCTCCCCTGAAGGAGATAAAAGAGTGAAGTAAAGAGATGAGTCAAAGAGCAGAAGGCAAAAGGTGATATAAAGGAAAGAAGAGCACAGAGGCAAAAACCAGAATGCATGGAAATTATTTAGCAATATTTTTCTTTTCCAAGAAGTGAATGAAATCAATATGGAAACTGCTGGAATGAATGATCTCAGGGCAAGGAAGGCTGCATGAGTGATGGGCATGAAAGATAAACGAAGAATCCATCGGTTTATAATTTGGGAATGTTGGGAACGAGGAAGAAGGTAAGAGAGTCAGTGTAAAATGAAGGTATATTACGGAGTATTTATAATAGGTAACAGTAATGATTATTATTATTATGGTCTTGACCTGCCACCTCGGTGGCCGCGAGTTCGATTCTCTGCCATTCCATTGAGGAGTTAGAGATGTGTATTTCTGGTGATAGAAGTTCACTCTCGACGTGGTTCGGAAGTCACGTAAAGCCGTTGGTCCCGTTGCTGAATAACCACTGGTTCCATGCAACGTAATAACAACATACAAACAAACAATATTATAATTTTTTTTTATTCTTTCGTTCAATTCTTCATCTTCATGATTATCATTAGAAATAGTCTGTTTTATCACGCGCTGCCTCTTTGACGTGGAAGTCGAAACGCGGCAATGCTTCTGAGGAGCAATTTCACGTCTCCTAATTTCGTTTGTGACTGACGGGTCGTTTCATGCAGCGAAATATTCTCTCTCTCTCTCTCTCTCTCTCTCTCTCTCTCTCTCTCTCTCTCTCTCTCTCTCTCTCTCTCTCAGATTCTGCGGTTGAATCATCAGAAATTGATTTTCAGATGTTCCCCAAATTCACGATTTCCAGGCACGAAACGGTATGACCTGGTTATTCTTATTTACTTATTGATTGATTTAGGACGGTCTCTCTCTCTCTCTCTCTCTCTCTCTCTCTCTCTCTCTCTCTCTCTCTCTCAACTATGCGGTTGATTCGTCTGATTGTTTAAAGACGAAATTGATTTTCCAATCATTTAAACGTATATTGGAATTATTCGGTTTTACATATTGATTAATCGTTATTCATATGTATTGTATTTATTAATTAATTTAATGTTATTTTTATGTACTTACGTATTCATTTATCATTCCGAACAAGTCCTAATATACCGCACTTCAATCCTCACAGTCTACTTTAATTTCTGATAACCAGAAAAACACCATAAAAGAAAGAAAAAAAAAGTTCCTCAGTTGGGGAGGCTTATGACGTGGCGTGTTGTCATTGGCTGACTGAATCACTCACGAGTCCGTCCGGGATCACGCGGATTATCACACCCCACCCCCGGGGTTTCGTTGATTGGTATCATCATTTCCCCCGAATTCATAATATGGGGTCTCTTTAGCCCGTCACGGCGCTCCTGTGGTCGGGGGAGACTTCTTCTTTTCACGGAAAGAGAAGATATACAAGCTAGAAAGGTTTCTTGTAGCTGGGACAGTTCTGATGGCGTTTTGGGGTTTATTTTTCCTTGCCTCCTTTCTGTTTGTGGGAATTATTTGGTTTTATTGTCTATATTGCCGGTTGATTAGTCTTACTTTCTTATCTGGAATTGACGTGGGTTGAATATTATCAAATATCGGAAACGCAAGTTAGACACTATATATATCTTCTTACATGCGATCAGAAAATAGCCAATGTACATTTTATAACTTTAAATTACCGAATGAGAAGATCACAGGCATCTCTTTGAGATCATTAGTGTTTGTAAGCATGAATTGAGATGTTCGGAAACACTCCGTAGTGACAAACTGTACTCTGCATACGTTCGTATGACGGAGCTACGTACTTAAATATTCAAACCAAAATGGAACTCTTTGTCCTAGCGAGGTCATTTAAAGTTTTTTTTTTTTCTTCTTTTTTGTGAACAAGTACCTAAAATAGTATGGTCTCTGTCTATTCTACTTTCCCTTAGGCATCGTACAGGCATATAATTATTTTATTTTCCATGCCTCGACAACCGTACATTTGGATTTTATTACTCTGTTTACATCTTCCAATGAGCTTGAGACTTTTCGTTTCCCTCATTGTTGTCATCCTCACCGAAATGGAGAAAAGGTGGAGCCATCGGCATTTTTTCCTTCAGACCAAAACCGTCTCGTTTCCACTGTATTTAAGGACATGATCATAAACTGAGTAGATGTGATGTGAAGGGAATATGACTTCCGGTTGACTGACTCGTATTGCCCTTCCGTGACACCAGCAAAACCCCAAAAAAACCCAAACCTTTTCTTTAGGGGCATTTGTCTTTCCCGACACACAAATGCTTGTTTTCACACCTCCCAAAGGATTAATCCGCGTTCACACGTGTCACTGCGAATGGACATCTGTTAGCTCGGAACTAGAGCAGCGACGCGTCTTGCATGTGAATGAATGCTGGGGGATTGAACGAAGTATCCCCCGCCCCGCCCCACAACTCCTCTCCCCGGAAAAAAAAATGGGGTTGTGGGGTTGCGGCTGGATCTCTGGATCTTTCGGGCGGATGGTAGCCATCTTTGTCTTATAAGGTTCTTGTGTAGGTGCTCCTTCGTGAACCTATTGTTATTATTATTATTATTATTATTATTAAATGATATCATATTCGTTGGAAGCTTCAATTTCAAATCAGTGGCCTCTGGGTTTGTTCCATGAGAATAGGTTTCACGTTCTGAATAATAATAATAATAATAATAATAAATAATAATAATAATAATAATAATAATAATAATAATAATAATAATACTAAGTATAGAGGACTACGTCAACATCGAGAACAGAGCTCTGGGGCAATATCTGAAAACCGCAGTGAAGACGAGTGGCTAAAGAGTGGCATGGGAAAAGAAGGACTAATAAAAGTAGACGAAGACCCAGAAATATACAGAGACAGGAGAATGACAGACAGAACAGAGGACTGGCACAACAAACCAATGCACGGACCAATACATGAGACAGACTAAAGAACTAGTCTCGCGGATGACACATGGCAATGGCTACAGAGGGGAGAGCTAAGAAGGAAACTGAAGGAATGATAACAGCGGCACAAGATCAGGCCCTAAGAACCAGATATGTTCAAGAACGATAGACGGAAATAACATCTCTCCCATATGCAGGAAGTGCAATACGAAAAATGAAACCATAAACCACATAGCAAGCGAATGCCCGGCACTTTGCACAGAACCAGTTACAAAAAGAGGCATGATTCAGTGGCAAAAGCCCTCCACTGGAGCCTGTGCAAGAAACATCAGCTACCTTACAGTAATAAGTGGTACGAACAACCAACCTGAGGGAGTGATAGAAAACAATCAGGCAAAGATCCTCTGGGAACTATGGTATCAGAACGGATAGGGTGATACGTGCAAACAGACCAAGTCAAGAAGAAAGTATCACTCATTGATGTCGCATTACCATGGGACACCAGAGTAGAAATTAGAAAAGAGAGGGAAAAAATGGATAAGTATCAAGATCTGAAAATAGAAATAAGAAAGGATATGGGATATGCCAGTGGAAATCGTACCCATAATCATAGGAGCACTAGGCACGATCCCAAAATCCCTGAAAGGGAATCTAGAAAAACTAGAGGCTGAAGTAGCTCCAGGACTGCATGCAGAAGAGTGTGATCCTAGAAACGGCACACATAGTAAGAAAAGTGATGGACTCCTAAGGAGGCAGGATGCAACCCCGGAACCCCACACTATAAACCACCAGTCGAATTGGAGGACTGTGATAGAGCAAAAAAAAAAAAAATAATAAAAATAATAATAATAATAATAATAAAATGGTAATGAAGAACAGTAGGAGAAGGAGAAGGAAAACCAACCTAAGCATGGCATGGATAGACTATAAGAAAGCCTTCGACATGATACCACACACATGGCTAATAGAATGCCTGAAAATATATGGGGCAGAGGAAAACACCAGGCTCCCTCAAAAATACAATGCGGCAACTGGAATACATACTTACAAGCTCTGGAATAAGACTAACTGAGGTCAATATCAGGAGAGGAATATTCCAGGGGCGACTCACTGTTCCCACTACTCTTCGTAGTAGCCATGATTCCCATGACAAAAGTATTGCAGAAGATGGATGCTGGGTACCAACTCAAGAAAAGAGGCAACAGAATTAATCATCTGATGTTCATAGACGACATCACGCTGTATGGTAAGAGCATCAAGGAAACAGGTACCCTAATCCAGACTGTAAGGATTGTATCTGGGGTCATCAGGATGGAGTTTGGAATAGAAAAATGTGCCTTAGTTAACATACAAAAGGGCAAAGTAACAAGGACTGATGGGTTAAACCTACCAGATGGGAGCAACATCAAACACAGATGAAACGGGATACAAATACCTGGGAATAATGGAAGGAGGGGATATAAAACACCAAGAGATGAAGGACACGATCAGGAAAGAATATATGTAGACTCAAGGCGGTACTCAAGTCAAAACTCAACACCGGAAATATGATAAAAGCCATAAACACATGGGCAGTGCCAGTAATCAGATACAGCGCAGGAATAGTGGAATGGATGAAGGCAGAACTCTGCAGCATAGACCAGAAAACTAGGAAACATATGACAATACACAAAGCACTACACCCAAGAGTAAATACGAACAGACTATACATAACTCGAAAGGAAGGAGGGAGAAGACTACTAAGTATAGAGGACTGCGTCAACATCGAGAACCGAGCACTGGGGCAATATCTGAAAACCAGTGAAGACGAGTTGCTCAAGAGTGCATGGGAAGAAAGACTGATAAAAGTAGACGAAGACCCACAAACATACAGAGATAGGAGAATGACAAACAGAACAGAGGACTGGCACAACAAACCAATGCACGGGCAATACATGAGACAGACTAAAGAACTAGCCAGCGATGACACATGACAATGGTTACAGAAGGGAGAGCTCAAAAAGGAAACTGAAGGAATGATAACAGCGGCACAAGATCAGGCCCTAAGAACCAGATATGTTCAAAGAACGATAGATGGAAATAAAATCTCTCCCATATGTAGGAAGTGCAATACGAAAAATGAAACCATTAACCACATAGCAAGCGAATGTCCGGCACTTGCACAGAACCAGTACAAAAAGAGGCATGATTCAGTGGCAAAAGCCCTCCACTGGAGCCTGTGCAAGAAACATCTGCTACCTTGCAGTAATAAGTGGTACCAGCACCAACCTGAAGTAGTGATAGAAAACGATCAGGGCAAAGATCGCTCTGGGACTACGATATCAGAACGGAATAGGGTGCTACGTGCAAATAGAACCATACGTGACTAGTGATTCACAAAATCAATAAGAAAGTATCACTCATTGATGTTGCAATACCATGGGACACCAGAGTTGAAGAGAAAGAGAGGGAAAAAATGGATAAGTATCAAGACCTGAAAAAAGAAATAAGAAGGATATGGGATATGCCAGTGAAAATTTTGTCCCATAATCATAGGCACACTAGGCACGATCCCAAGATCCCTGAAAAGGAATCTAGAAAAGCTAGAGGCTGAAGTAGCTCCAGGACTCATGCAGAAGAGTGTGATCCTAGAAACGGCGCACATAGTAAGAAAAGTGATGGACTCAAGGAGGCAGGATACAACCCGGAATTCCACACTATAAATACCACCCAGTCGAATTGTAGGACTGTGATCGACCCCCAACCCCCAAAAGAAAAGAAAAGAAAGAAAAAAAAAAATTTATATATATATGTATATGTATATATATATATATATAATATTATATATATATTATATATATAATATATATATATATAATATATATATAATATAATATCCAGCAAATCAGAAGTAAATCAGAAACCTCTCATAATCTAAGATCGCGTGGCTACCTTACATATTTCTGTGTATTCCTTATTTTGCTTCATTTTTTGTTATAATCAAATAATGTTCCAGCCCCTTTTCCTGCAGACCCAGAACTCAGGTGTACCCTTGGGGAATTTTAGCCTTTTACCTGGCTTCTTTTTCAGGGCTCTGGTGGGTTTAAATAAACTTCTTGAAGTTTGTATGGATGGATTCACATTAATTTTATGTTTACGTGACTCATTTTTGTATAGACTTTTTATTTTGTTTTTTTTTTTTTTTTTTTTTATGGTGAGATAAATCTACCTAATGTTTGTTTAGAAAGGTTTCCATTTACTTTATGTTTGATTATATTCTATAGGAAAGGGTTCGCGTTTATCTTGTATTTAAGTAACTCATTTTTTAAATGTGTTTTATGTTTTTTGTTGCGATGACCTTGCTTAGGTTTACATAGAAAAAATATATAGCATCTATTTTATATTCGGTTACATAAATTATTGTTTTCTTATATATATATATATATATATATATATATATATATTATATATACATATATATATATATATATATATATATATATATATATATATATATATATATATATATAATGTTTTAAAGATTAGTTGCTATTAGTATTTGAGAAAATATACAGATTTTTTTACTCTGAAACTGAGTGATGCAATTTAGCTTCTTATTTTTTTATATGTTTAATTTTTTTTTTCCTCCTTTATGTTTATTTCGAGTTGTTTTTATTCTTGCACTTTCTTTGATCTGTTCTGTAATTTTTCTCGTTCTACTGTACTTAGATTATTATTATTATTATTATTATTATTATTATTATTATTATTATTATTATTATTATTATTATTATTATTATTATTGACAATATTTTTTACCATTTCGTTGTTTACCTCCTCCATTCTATCAAAAATAAAGCCATCAATTGTACAACAATAAACGCAGAAGAATCACCAATAGGCTTACCTTTCAAAAGGTGTTAATACGTTGCATTGTATTCTTAATACACATCATTGTACTGCGCTGATTCATTGTATCAACAGTTGTCAAAGGAAGCACGTCCTGATATGTTTCGATGTTAAATCGGTCATGTTTTTATTAGTACCAAATTTGGAACTTATTTTGCAGTTTTAAATGAAGTTCTAATAATATTTTACTGTCTACTTCCTATAGTTTGATCTCTTTAGTCTATAACTCCCCTTATCTGTCCATGGATTCCATCATATAATTATTATGATCCTTTAGTTACCTGGTTTTCAATTATAGGTTTTTTTCCCCTCAGTCTCTACTCCTTTTCCTGGATTCCGGGATGCCTCTCTCTCTCTCTCTCTCATTTCTAATAAAGGGGTGGATCGAGAGGGGGAACGTTAATTACTGCGGTCAACGTCAAAGTCTCTCTCTCTCTCTCTCTCTCTCTCTCTTTCTTCTTCTTCTTCTTCTTCTTCTTCTTCTTCTTCTTGCGGATTTGTCATTCCTGTATCCATCCACCGCCATCAATCACCGTAAATTACGAGTCATTCCCCAGACCTTGACATGCTCCTGTTTTGGGGCTTAAAGACGCTTGCATTCCCCCCCCCCCCCCCCCCCCCCCCCCCCCCCCGTCAGCGTTCGTCTTTCTGTATATGACGGAGGGCCCACCGAGCTACTTACCTCCTCCTCCTCCTCCTCCTCCTGCAGTGGGTAATTTTGTCTTGTTCCCCTGCAGGAGGTCAATAGTTCAAGGTCACCGACGTGGAACGTGGATGATGATGATGATGATGATGCTGATGATTCCAATGATGATAATGAATGAGGATGATGATAAAGCTGGATATAAAGTAACCATAAGGAAAAGCTTTTAGATCGAATGCCCCGATGGGAATTCTTGCTGTTTTATTTCGTCACTTGGAATGTGAAAAATTGAGTTTTTTTTGCCAGTTTTTTTTCTTACTGGAGCCCTGTTGTTTTTTCTTTTATGATATACGCATTTTTTTTTTCTTTTATAATTTACTTGTTTTTTAGCTCTGTTGTTCTTTCTCTTGTAATATACATATTTTTTTTAGCCCTGTTGTTTTTTATTTTATAATATACGTTTTTGAAACCCTGTTGTTTTTTTTATAATTACATGTTTTTTAGCTCTGTTTTTTTCTTTTATAATATACCTATTTTTTAGCCCTTTTGTTTTTCTCTTTTATAATTACGTATTTTTTAAATTTTGCAATATACGTATTTTTCCAAATGAGTTCTTTTATTAATCTTCCTTTTATTATTGACGGAGATATATTATGATATATTTCCGGATTTATTTAAGAAGGTGCTTTTGGAATACTATTACTCTTAATCTTTGTTTCCTAATCTGGAAGCTTCCGTTAACGGGAAACCTTTTTCTTCTTTTTCTTGTTATTATTTTCCTCTTCTTCTACTCCTTCTTCTGCGCCTTCTGCCGAAGAAAGCTGAAGGTTCCTCTGCAGAAGCGGTAACCACCGGCCCCCATTTACCGCCGAGACTAGTGAACGGGCGGTGTTTTTTTTTTTTTTTTTTTTTTTTTTTTTTTTAAATTTTTTTTTTTTTTTTTTTCCCCGCCCGGATTCCCCCCACCCCCGCGCTCTCCACCCCGACCCATGCGAGTTTTCCGTTTTTATAATAAGAATAGCTCGCCGGGTTACGAGGAACAGGTTTCGAAGAACGTCTTCATTTGCATAATTAAGGAAACCCCGCGGATCAGATGCATCGGAATTTGTTATCCCAAGCTACCATCGTCGGCTGATTTGAGCGATTAAAAAAAAAAGGAAAAAACCACACACGTCGATTTTGACATTTTTACCAGTTTTATCTGTCGAGGAACCCCCTCCCACCCCCTTCCCCTACCTCATGGCTTCAAGCCAAAGTTGGCTGTTAAACTGTGTATTGATTTAATCTGGGTTTTATCAGCGCCCTATCGGACGTCGGGGATTCTTGTAGTGCGGAGGAATTTCCCTCCCTTGAGGTTCTCAGGTCTGTTCGAGGCCTCCGTCCGACCCGGGCGCGATGGGAAAGGCAGCTTTGGGATGCTGTCGTGGTTCGTGGCAGCTGGGCAGGACAACTGAGGCAGCTGGAGAAAATAGCTAGAGTCGCGGGCTGGCTTCACTGTCTGAATCTGGCGCAGAAAGACGTATTGCAGTCCCTTGATTTAGACCAAAAGATATCAGGTAGCCACACCTCGCTGATTGCAGCTACAAACTTGACTATTACTTGAGGTTCTTTGCAGCGTCCCCTCGGCCCCTAGCTGAAACCCCTTTCATTCCTTCGACTGCACCTCCGTTCATATTCTTTGTCTTTCGTCTTACTTTCCACCGTCTCCTAATAATTGATTCATATTGGAATCGCGAGGTTATCCTCCTGTTACACATTTCAAACCTTTTTTACTGTCAATTTCCGTTTCAGCGCTGAATGTCCTCATAGGTCCCAGCGCTTGGTCCTTGGCTTAAATTCCACTATATTCTGTTATAATCATTTAGAGCTAAATAAACCAGTGGAAGGTATCTCGCCTTGCTGATGCTACCTACAGACTTTGTATCTAGTTATGCCTAATTTATCATCAAAATTTAGCATTTATGGTTTTTTTATCATTTTTTGTCACGATGAATGTATGGACGACCTTGCTCTGGGGTATTTGTGTCAATTCTGATAACGATATCGACCCCTTCTGTGAGTATCTGTCGCTTTCCAAGCCGTTATAGCGAAGATTGTTGCTTTTTCGTCTTTTTTATACCAAGTTACTTTAATTCTCCTGATGTTACAACTGTAATTGGCAGCTTTACTCTTAATGAGTCTGTTCGACGAAGAGAAACTTTTTTATGATGACTCGGAAATGCTTGGAGAGCCTGTGGCAGTGCTCTGTAATGACATGACCAGGCTTCCTAGATTTGGCTCTCTCTCTCTCTCTCTCTCTCTCTCTCTCTCTCTCTCTCTCCTCTCTCTCTCTCTCTCCCAGAGCCCCTAATGGGGGCATCTATCATACGTATGACTTACACTGACCTGCTGTCACTCACAACATGTTCGGCTACGATTCATTAATTGTTAGAATGGGACCTCTCTGCTTGTTGTTATAATCATTGTTTGCTTGAGTGCCTAGGTTGTCGTCTGCTTGTGATTTTATATATTTTTTTTCACTCATTTATTAACTTGTTTGCTTATTTATTTATTTTTACTTATTTACTCATTTTGCTTATTTACTCATTTATTTATTTATCTTTTTATGTACTTACTCATTTATTTATTAAGTAATAATTCGTTTATTTATTTATCTATTTACTCATTTATTTACATTTGCTAATTTATTTATATTTACTCATTTATTTATTTACTCATTTATTGTTATGTATTTATTTATTTACCCATTTACTCTATTTATTTTTTATTTACTCATATTTATTCATTTCCAACTTCTTTATTTATTTACTCACTGAATTATTTATATATTTATTAACTGCTGTCCGTGCGTGTGTTTGCTAGTATTAGAAACAGATCATTCTTTCTGTTCGTTTGGGAATGTACATTCGGCAAATTATTAGTTATAGTATTCATTGCATAGGTTATTTTTCTCCTTTTGCAAGGATTTGTTATGATTTATTAATTTATTCCTAAATCATTATTATTATTATTATTTTTTTTTTTTTTTTTTTTTTTGCTCTATCACAGTCCTCCAATCGACTGGATGGTATTTATAGTGTGGGGGTTCCGGATTGCATCCTGCCTCCTTAGGAGTCCATCACTTTTCTTACTATGTGCGCCGTTTTCTAGGATCACACACTTTTGCATGAGTCCTGGAGCTACTTCAGCGTCTAGTTTTTCTAGATTCCTTTTCATGGATCTTGGGATCGTGCCTAGTGTTCCTATGATTATGGGTACAATTTCCATTGGCATATCCCATATCCTTCTTATTTCTATTCAGATCTTGATACTTATCCATTTTTTCCCTCTCTTTCTCTTCAACTCTGGTGTCCCATTGGTATTGCGACATCAATGAGTGATACTTTCTTTTGACTTTGTCAATCAACGTCACGTGTTGTCTATTTGCACGTATCACCCTATCTGTTTCTGATACCATAGTCCCAGAGGATCTTTTGCCTGCCTGATCGTTTTCTATCACTCCCTCAGGTTGGTGCTCGTACCACTTATTACTGCAAGGTAGCTGATGTTTCTTGCACAGGCTCCAGTGGAGGGCTTTTGCCACTGGAATCATGCCTCTTTTTGTACTGGTTCTGTGCAAGTGCCGGACATTCGCTTGCTATGTGGTTTATGGTTTCATTTTTCGTATTGCACTTCCTACATATGGGAGAGATGTTATTTCCGTCTATCGTTCTTTGAACATATCTGGTTCTTAGAGCCTGATCTTGTGCCGCTGTTATCATTCCTTCAGTTTCCTTTTTGAGCTCTCCCCTCTGTAGCCATTGCCACGTGTCATCGCTGGCTAGTTCTTTAGTCTGTCTCATGTATTATTATTATTATTATTATTAATTATTATTATTATTATTATTATTATTATTATTATTATTATTATTATTGTTATCAAGTTAAAAATTATTTGTACCAAACTTATTTTTGAAGTAGTTCCCTAGATTATTATTATTATTATTATTATTATTATTATTTTTTAGATATTCGCTCAAAGAATGAGTCCCTAAAATAGTCTCTTTGGCCACTAATCCTTAAAACCTTAAAATTGCAACTGTGAGCTCTAAAAGATATTTAATCCAACAATTGAATTATCTCCTTCATTACAGCAGTCCCATAACAGCACGGATAACCCGATACATTTCCATAATGTTGCTTCAAGCTCAACCAGCCTTCCAGTTGGAAACTGTTTGAGTAACTGATCAATCTCTAACGAACCATGCGGCGTTCGAGATCGCAAGAGAGAGGAGACTTGATTTGAACTAGGAAGATGAGGGACAATATAATGCGGGCGGTTGAGATAAACTCTACGGTAACGTAACCCACGTTTCACTTACGGCGTCCTCTCGCACACAAAATTCTTAGTAAATAAATAGTATTCAAGTCGTTCCTAAGCTTTCAAAGAATGATAATTATTACAAATAGAATAATGATAGATGAGAATATCTATGACGCCATCTTATTTTGATACGTGAAAATGAGCCTCTGGATTTGCAGTTAAGTATTGAGAGTCTTTTAGAGTTTATATTAATTATGTATCGGTTCATTCTTAATCGAGGTGGGTTAAATGCGAAATTATTCATTTTTGACCACCACCCCCGCCCCCGCCCTACCTTCAGGCTTCTGTTTCCGTTTCTGCTTTGTAACAACACCGCTCATCGAGGCCATATCTCAACAGAGGTCGGGCTTGTGGAGTGATTCTCGAAACGAGTTACGGAATATTCATGTGAAAAAAATTTGAAGGGACCAACCAAAACAATAACATTGGAGCCGTTTGTTGTAACAGTTTCTCTGTTTTGCACCAGCTTACAAATAAAATATCTCACATCTATAATAGTGGCTTTATAAGAGCAGGAGAATCGTTAAATCAACGCTAACGATTGTACCTTAGCGTGTTGTTGTTGTTTTTTTTTTTTTACCTTGGCAACTTTTTATATTGAAGGCTTCCGGCAGCAATGTATAATTCTGCACGCAAATTTTAAAAGAGTGAGTAATATACAATACATATATACATATTTGTGTATGTAAAGCATTGTGATTTTTTGTTGACCCGCAAATATGAAATACCATCTCTGCTACTTATGACCACGTGCATCCACTTGGTAAACGATATAAAACAATATATTTCAGCCTTCTGACAACAACTTATGATTCTGTAGGCAATTTGTAAATTCTAAATACATATACTACATATATACACGTTTTGTACTGGCGCACAAATTTAAAATCTCATCTCTGCTGCACATGAGTATGTATATCCACATGGTAAACATAATATTCCAGCCTTCCACCAACAATTTATAGTTATCCGTGTGTATTCTAAATGAATTGATATTATGTATTACAAAAGCCAGATGGTAGAATCAGCTTTGATTAAACAAAGAAATACAACGAACCTCTGGAAAGGAGCTTGACCTCTAGATCTCTTGGTATAAATACCCAAATTTTTGATGTAACACTCTCTGATCTCTTTATGTAACTCTAATCTGCCTGAAGAGGGGGAAAGTTGTTCTCTGTAATATAGCATTAACCTACATTTTGCTGCTTTTATATGCGCCTATTGATTAGATTGGATTCTGTTTTAATAGGAAGTATTTCACAGTCGTATATACACGTGTGAACGCAAAAGAGCATGGTGTATTGACTCTCGTATATGAAATTCTATCTATGCCACGTACGAGCGCGTTCATCCAGTGGTCCAGTGGGTAAACATTATTCATGTGGATGATTACCTGACCTTGGCGTCTTTGCCAGACGTTGTGGTTATTTTCGAACGACCATAGATTAAATCCATTACTTCTGTCTGCCTGTAGGAGTTCGTAGGGGGTGGGTGGGTGGGAAGGGTCTTCTATTCTCCTCCTCCTTCCTCTTCTTCTTCTCAGTAAACAAAACATTAGGCGGTCAGCCAGGGACCAGAGAGAAGAAGAGAGTGGACGCCTGCCTTTGTGGAAACCAGTAAGAGAATAAAAAAGAGTGGAGAAGGTAGTTAGAGATAGAGGAGACTCTAAGAAATTGTGGAAACCAATAGTAAAATAAGAGGTAAAAAGAAAGGTAGAAGGCAGAGAGAGAGAGGGGATCACAGACCCTTGTAGAAACTAGTAAGAGAGAGAGTAGAAGACAGAGAGAGAGAGAGAGCAGAGAGATGAGAGAGACGCCCTGAACCTCGTGGAAACCAAGGTAATGAAGAAGAATAGCGAGATAGAAGGATAGAAAAAGCAAGAAGAGGAAATGAATAAGATTCTGGACCAGTTTGTGGCGGGGGAAGGTCCTTCAGGGATAAGAAGATTATATTTGCCTGAAAAAGAAATTGGACGGGGGCGGAGCGTTGGTGGGGCGGGGGATGGGGGTCGGGGGGGCGGGAGAGAGGTCCGGGGGTGAGCGGTGATGGTGTTGGGAGCTTAGTGTCCCAAAAAGGAAAGGGAAGTAGCAGTTGTTGTCATCTCTACTCGGAGATAATCTTCCTCTCTAAGCCCTTCGCTGGAGGCTGCTATATCTAAGACCTTCGATATCCTTTCCCGTCAACCCCCCAAACCCCATCCTAACCCCATCCCCAACCTCCACCTCCATCCCACACACAAACATTCCTTATCGTGAAGATACAGGGGGTTCATTTATCTTGGGGGACGGGGAAGGCACCTTTTAGTAGCTGATTTTGGAAGGATGTTTTATCTCTCTCTCTCTCTCTCTCTCTTCTCTCTCTCTCTCTCTCCTCTCGCTCCCTCTCTCTCCTCCTCTCTCTCGGGACAAATTGTTGTACATATATACACAGATATCCGTGTTGAAGAAGGGGATACCTTTTGGTAGCAGATTTTGGAAAATGTTCTCTCTCTCTCTCTCTTCTCTCTCTCTCTCTTGCTTTCCTCGATCTCTCTCTCTCTCTCGTCTCTCTGACTTCTAATGCTTTGAGAATGATGTATTTATAGAAATGATGTCCAGGCGAATATTTTGGGAAAATAATGTTTATCTGTTTATTTTTTTCTCTCTCTCTCTCTCTCTCTCTCTCTCTCTCTTTCTCTCTAATGTTGTGAGAATGCTTGTATATATAGAAAGATGTCCAGGCGAATATTTTGGAAAATGTTTATCTCTCTCTCTCTCTCTCTCTCTCTCCTCTCTCTCTCTCTCTCTCTCTCTCTCTCTAGTATGCATGCATACATAGTTGGATCGATAGATGTGCTTAAATAAGTTAAGTCATGAAAGAGAGAGGGAAGTGTGAGACTGTTTCGCCAACTTCTACATGTCGCTAAAACTTCCATAATTATAACTAAAACTTCCATAACTTTATACTCAAAACTTTACTAAGATTCTCTTCAACAGATTTGTTCGGCAACTAATCGTATGGCTGTATCTCTTCTCCAAAACGAATAAAATTTGACTTTACATGAGCGACTGGCAATTCCTTAGTAATGAGGTTGACGACTTTCTCCCATTGGTTCGCGTCGCGATCCTGTTATCCGCTCGCGCGATGTTGCTATGGCAAACGAGGCGCTTTGAAACGGCGCATGCGCGCCTCTGTCAATCCCCGACTTTCTTCGGTATCAATGTTTATAGTTCCAAGTGAATTTATCTCCTCTTGGTTTTAAAATGGCCAGGTGTTTTTTCAGATAGCATCGGTCTATAGCTGCTATTCCAGTGATGACATGAATGCCATTTTTTTTTTCAAATGTTTATTTTAGTAGCCCTGCGTTCTTCCGTTAGATACTCCGATAACGGTAGTAGCGAGACTATAGTCGACTCACATCATCCGTGCATCTGATGTCTAGGCCCGTCCCTTACGACGCTCCTGATTGGCTGTTGATTAGCCAATCACAGGGCTGGGAACTCTCAGTCTCTCTCAAGAGTTCACATGGACAGGATGTATGTACCACCTCTCCTGATGGATACTTTTGAAAGACGTATCCCACAGGAGGGGTGTAGGAACATACATCCTGCCCATGTGAACCCTCGAGAGAGACTGAGAGTTTCCAGCCCTGCGATTGGCTTATCAACAGCCAATCAGGAGCGTCGTAAGGGACTGTCCTATAGACATCAAATGCGTGGTTGATGTGAATCTACTATAGTGACCCTTTAAGTCGTCGGTTGTTTTTCAGATAGTATCCGTCTAGAGCGGAGACGACAATTTTAAAACGAACGATATTTTTGTTTTATTTTTCCTTCGGGGACGTCGTGTTTCCCTAAATATCCTTTTTCGTTTTTGTTTCTTCTTTCTTTCATAGTACCGAACTACAACCCCAGATACCGGATAAAAACAGATAATGATACTACACGCCCTTAGGAAAAACCACCTTTTAGTGAAGAGAGAAGAGGAGATGAGAGAGGAGAAGGAGAGATGGAGGATGACGGAGAGATAGGATGAACGGGAGACGGGAGGAGAGACGGAGTAGGATGCCGAGAGCGGAGAGAAGAGAGAAAGAGAGAAAATTTCTAGAAATAAAAAATAAAATAAAAAAAAAACAAAATTAGAGAGAGAGACTTTAAAATCATCTGACCATGAAACAAAAAAGCTAAATTATTGTTTTTAATCAAAGAGAGAGAGAGAGAGAGAGAGAGAGAGAGAGAGAGAGAGAGAGAGAGAGACTTTAAAAATCATCTGACCATGAAACAAACAAAAAAGCTAAAGTATTGTTTTTAATCAGAGAGAGAGAGGAGAGAGAGAGGAGGAGAGGAGAGAGAGAGAGAGAGAGAGAGACTTTAAAATCACCTAACTTCTAGAAATAAAAAAAACAAAATTATTGTTTTCATTCAGAGAGAGAGAGAGAGAGAGAGAGAGAGAGAGAGAGAGATAAACTTCTAGAAATAAAAATAACAAAATTATTGTTTTCATTCAGAGAGAGAGAGAGAGAGAGAGAGAGAGAGAGAGAGAGAGGAGATGAGACAGATTATAAACTTCTGAGATAAAAAAAAAGAAAATATTATTGTTTTCATTCAGAGAGAGAGAGCGAGAGAGAGAGATTTTTTTGAGAGAGAGGAGAGAGAGAGAGAGACTGAGACTATAAAATTACCTAACTTCTTGAGATAAAAAAGATAAATTATTGTTTTCAATCAGAGAGAGAGAGCGAGAGAGAGAGACTTTAAAATCATCTGACCATGAAACAAAAAAGCTAAATTATTGTTTTTAATCAAAGAAAGAAAGAGAGAGAGAGAGAGAGGAGGATAGACGAGAAGAAGGAGAGAGAGAGAGAGAGAGAGAGAGAGAGACTTTAAAATCACCTAACTTCTTGAAATAAAAAAGATAAATTATTGTTTTCAATCAGAGAGAGAGAGAGAGAGAAGAAAGCAGTGACATCGAGTCGCCCTTTAAAATCAAACATTTCTTGAAGGAATTAAAACTAAATTATTGTTTTCAGTGAGAGAGAGAGAGAGAGAGAGAGAGAGAGAGATTGGGAGTCATTTCAGCAATCCTCTAACATCCCTCCTCCCAAAGAGAGAGAGAGAGAGAGAGAGAGAGAGAGAGAGAGAGAGAGAGAGAGAGAGAGAGAGAGTGGCATCGAATCGCCCTTTTAAAGTCCCGTAACTCAAGTCTTTAAAAAAAAAATCAAGTAAAATTAGTGTTTCAATCACCGCCTGTAACTTCCGAAATCTCTTAGGAACGTTGGAAAAAAAATTAGGCAAGTAATCTGATCCCAGGCGGGCCAAAGTTGGGCTTTCTCTCGGTCCCAGTTTATGGGATCTTCCTCAGAGGAAACAGGAACTGTGCTGGCTAATAAAATACGAAGGAATTAGGGTGTCTGGAGAGAGAGAGAGAGAGAGAGAGAGAGAGAGAGAGAGAGAGAGAGAGAGAGAGAACCATACACGTCTATAAAATTTAACATTAAACAAACATGTCACACCCTAGGAGAGAGAGAGAGAGAGAGAGAGAGAGAGAGAGAGAGAGAGAGAGAGAATGATACACGTCTAGAATTTAACATTAGACAAAGCTGTCACACTAGACAAAGTAAAGCCGAAGTAGATAAACACGTGGAAAATTCTTAGACTTTAGAAGAAAGAAGACATTTTACACAAAATAAAGTCTATAGAAAAAATAGACACGACTTTGATATCTTTACTCCGTCTAAATACTATAGGCATAATGCAGTCTGTTCAAAAACAGTCTGGAATCTAGCATAGTTTTAAAAGTCACATTTCTTTCAGTATTTTGTTCTGAAGTATTTGTGTGTGTGTCTGTCACGTAAATGTGGTACCATAACTGATTAAAGGTATACATGTCTTATTTATTTGACCTTAAGTTACCGGAAACTTTCAAGAAGGTTCTAAGAGCTTTCAAGTAAAAACGGTAAATAATAAAACATATACACATACACACAAACACTAGCACATACAAAAGTGTCTCACAGAACGTCAGATTCGTGTTTCAATATGAGAGTTTACCTGCACAGAACCCCTTCAAAGAATCACAAGTGTCATTACCCCAAGAATTACCTGGAGTTGTTTAGAGACTCTCTCTCTCTTTCTCTCTCTCTCTCTCTCTCTCTCTCTCTCTCTCTCTCTCTCTCTCTTCTCTCTTATTTCTTTCATACATTTTCCTTCTTTCAGCTATTTTCAAAACCATCGTTTTTTTATTATCTCTCTCTCTCTCTCTCTCTCTCTCTCTCTCTCTCTCTCTCTCTCTCTCTCTCTCGTATTTCTTTCATACATTTTCCTCCTTTCAACTATTTTCTAAATCATCGTTTTTTATTACCTCTCTCTCTCTCTCTCTCTCTCTCTCTCTCTCTCTCTCTCTCTCTCTCTCTCTCTCTCATACATTTTCCTCCTTTCAATTATTTTTTAAATCCTCGTTTTTTTATTACCTCTCTCTATCCCAATCCCACGCCCCACCCTCTCTCTCTCTCTCTCTCTCTCTCTGCGGGATACATAGCATTTCATATTTGTGTATTTTTTTCTGTTCGTGGCTGTTACTTATTATGAAGGTCGTAAATTGTTTTAAAGATGGCCATTGATTGTGTGTTATGGCTCTCTCTCTCTCTCTCTCTCTCTCTCTCTCTCTCTCTCTCTCTCTCTCTCTCTCTCTCTCCATGTTTTCCTGCGAGATACGTTAGCATTTCATTATTTTGTTTATTTCTTACGTGCGTGGTCACTGCTCATTATGAAAATCATGATTTGCTTTTCAAGGCGGCCGGCCATGAGTTATGCGTCTTATGGCTGTGATTGGCATCTCTCTCTCTCTCTCTCTCTCTCTCTCTCTCTCTCTCTCTCTCTCTCTCTCTCTGACCAAGATCCAGACGATGGGCTGACATGATTGGTGGGCTATATTTTTGGTTACGCGCCACGACGGTCATCCCTACATCAGCGAGAGGCCTTTTTCTTGCATGATGTATCATTTAGTTATTTACATAAATAGATATAGTCGCCGTATAATAAGAAAATAAAAATGACCATCCTCTAAGAGTAGGACATTTTAAGAATTAGTAATGTTAGGAGATAACTTTTTTTATATATTGACTTTTTCTTTGTGGGGGTAAGATTCGACCTTTTAAGAATCTCGGTCATGTAATATATCAGTAATCAAGAGAGGCTGACACTTACGCAAAACAGGACTAAATGCCCACTAGACGACTCATCTGCGGAAAAAAGATAGATCATATCGAAGAAATTCATAAGCGAAGATCAGCTGAGGAACGAATAAATCTTTGCTCACAAGACCATCAAAACAAGACATATTAACTGAGGTTCGTTAAAGCCGTGTTGCCTCCTCTCTCTAAGGTATAGGTATCAACATCGAAAATATTCCACCAACGCTAAAGCTATAAAAACGATATAAAGTATGGATCGCTGGTGCCTTTGTGCTGTGCTTATGGGTATACGAGAAGAAGAATCGATGGAACCAAGAACCAGGTGCATGGAACCGGACCAGCCTAGTTGAAAAAGGACATCTGGCAAGATTAAATTTGATCGGCGAATCAATAAAATAGCAAAGATAATAATCACCGTGAGAGAAATCCCGGGTTGAAGACCCATGAGGCTGTGTTGCGCCAGGCACTGGGTATGGATCCAAGAGATTAATAACCTGAGGAAATTATGTGGACACAACAACTTTAGTACAGATCAAGATCTGGTTGCTTGCCAGTTGCCGCTGCTGCTGCTCAGGTAGGTAGGTAGGTAGGTAGGAGGAAGGCAAGAGAAAGAGAGAGAAGAGATAAAAAGAAAAAAAAAAGATAAACGTATCAAAGACGTAAGCGATAGGTGGCTTAATTTAGGTCCAGGGCCCCAAAACAAATTAGGGAATTGCGATGCATTTGTGGGATAGGGAGAAGGGGTTGGGGGTATAGTTTTCGACTTGGCTGGGTCCAGACCTGGGTAAATGTCAAGCAGTCCGCCTGGAAAAATGTCCCCGTAATTGACGACGATGAGTTTCCTGAGAAGAATCTGATGCTTTTAGACGAGTTCTTATTGTGAGCTTTAATGCAGTGCTTCATCGCAGTCTTTCAGGCGGGAAGTCCACCTTCCATGTTGGCTTTTAATGAAGAATTCGAGGGTCCCTATTGCCTCGCCAGATAACATTATCTAGCATATTGTAATTGACTCCGGAGAGGAATAATAGACGTCATCACCTGGCCAGCCGTAGGCACCGAATGCCTGTTTTAATTACAAATTTATGACCAGCGTAGGACGTGTCATGTTCCGTGAGTTACCTGCCCTGTCGACTGATGACACCTTCGTCTTTACAGGTGCAGCAGAGGAAACCAGGCATTCGCCATAGGTTGAATGAAGCAAGTTAAATGCTAAATAGAAATTGTTTCCCCGTGACTTTTATTTGACCTCTTGGAAGCAACAAAAGTCTTTAGCATCCTCAGCGGAGGGGCGAGCGTTGTCATCCCTGACAGCTCCTAGATCTAGAAGATCGGGGTTTTTATTTCATGGTCGATTAGTTAAATATAGAATTTAAACATTTATTTTTGACAAAATGAAACGAATATTAGAAATCCTAAAGAACTAGACAGCAATAGACTTTTGGACTGAGCGCGCAGGAGATCAATATCTGAAGCCACGCCTTCTCTGTGCCAGGCGTATGAATTGCCATTACCAATTTAGCTCCTCAGGTTTTAATATGGACAATTTTGTGTGATTATAAATATTGTCTTATAGGAAAGTCAATACCATATGAGCTCATATATTAAATTTTTATTTTGTGATGATGTTTGAGATATACTTACTGCAACATTGCAGTACGACAGCTAAACTCAGAGATTCTGGCAACATTGAAAGACAACAGTGTGTGATGAGACATGTGATGAGTTCGGTGTTGTTTGAATTGTGGCATCCGTTAAAATCTCATTTAGGCGTAACCTTCTCGTCGATTCATGGCACAGTGGTGAGTTTTTTGCTTTCTCCGTTTCATTCTTAAAGGGTCCTTTCGCGAAAATTGCTTATACGCCATGTAGTGACATGTTGTCAAACTGTCATCATCTCACCTTGGTATGAGATGAGTATTGAATAGGCATAGATGCCCAAGTCTTCTCTTTTTCTTTCTCTCTTATAAAGAAGTGTCTTACAAATTGCAAAGATGTCTTTGACCCATAATATCCTTCTGCACCATAAATTTGAATGTTCAAGGGTTACCTGTACGTAATTTATCTTTAAATTATAACCTTTTAAGACTGATTCTCAGATTCAACCTTCGTCAAGCTGTGGCCATTGGCAAGAGCTATCTTTGTTGTTAGTGGCACTCCCTTTATACTCTTTTGTTTATTAATGACAGTCAGTGCCACTTGATTGCTGAGGTGGTGACTAGTTGGTAAGGTGCCTAAGCTAAAGACTTAAGGCTTGTTAAGCTGTAATCCTTCTAAAGGGGCTTATTATAGGCTGGGTGTGCTGAGATCAGAAATTTTATTTTTGTTAAATTTATGATTGGCAAGGCATGGAGGCTATGTACAGTGGCTCATTGTCAATCTGAGTTGAAGCTTTGAGTAAGGATGTTGGGACAGGCTACGCTGGCTGGAGGTACCTTAATTCGATTTACATACCAACACAGGTCCCTGCTCAAGGCTAAATGTTGTAAGGTTTTGAAGAGGATATGAATGCTGATGTAGACCTCAGGACACTTACTAACCAATGGAGATTTGCCTGGCTGTTGAAGAGTTATGTAGGGAAGTCATTTACATAAGCTACATAACTTGGCTAGCCGGTTTCTTAGCTACTTTGGGGATATTATAATAAGCTGTAAATTGAAGTTGGGATGACACATCTGCAATTGCAACCTCTGAAAACATGGCTATTAATATGTAAATTTTCAATATTAATGTATATTATTTGTGATGAATAGTATAGTAATAAAAGTGACAATTAGCATAATGACAAAAAAACAGTAGAATACAGGTCTTGTTTTCCATTTTTCCCATAACTAGGTCTTCTAGAATTTACAAAGTATGGATTCATGTGGAAAAAGTGTTGATTAAGCCATATTTTACTGAAAATCTGTTAACGGTGGTGTGTAAATATTCATATTTACACAAAAGTCTCCACCAATAGTGGTTTTTATTTTTCATTTAGCTATTTAGATGATCATTTTGCTTCAATGTTTAGTACATTTGGGATTACCAGGTTGCTTTATTTTGTTGTTTGACTACCAGGCTGGGTTTAGTTTGTCGGATTATGATTTTTTAAAATGATCTAGATCATGTTTCAGGAGCATCTGCATGACTGACTGGTGAGTGAATTGTGATTTTTAGACACTTTGGAATGTCATTATGAACATTATGATATCTCATGGTCATAAGATTTTTATTTGTGTTTCAAATACAATAATAAATGCTGTAATTTCAACAAAAACTAATGATCCAAATTATCAAATGTTTTCCTCAAAATTTTTGTAAATTAACAGTCACTTGTGTTTTCTTAAAAGTTATGTCGTCTAAGCACAGTGTAAACTTTTCTCATTACCAGTTGCATATTTCAGCAGCATTAAGCTATTCCCAGTTGAATTTATATGCCTAAATTGAAACTTTCTGTCATGAACTAGCTATGATGAATTATGCACAGCGCATATGACTATCCAAAGTGGAATGCAATAAGTAGATAGATATCAATCATTTTCCCTACTCGCCTGAATAAGAATAGAAGTATTGTATGAATATTAATGTATTCTTATGCTGCTGTATATCTTTTATGACAAAGTGCATGTGGTAATAAATTGTCTTAACCATTTACATTTTGAACAGCAACGAGATGCCATATTACAATCTAATATTAAAGTGTCATAGGCATATTTCTTGGCTAAAGATATAATACAGGTAGCTAATGTATGCCATGAGTATGGAGATCTGCTGTGGTAGATGGCTGTCTTCTCAAAGATATGGTAGGTGAGTTGTCTAATTATACTGGTGATGAGAGTTTGAAGTTCTGCTCCCCCTCTATAGTTGTATGTACATAATGTCATCATTAGGTTATGGGTTAGTTGTAACAAACCTAGTTCTGATATATTTTATTTTTTCTTTGATATTGGCTAGCTCAGTAGTCATTTCAGTTACAGTAAATAAGAATAGATTGTAGCATCGTTAAGGATATTATTTGGTGAATTAATTTTGATTTACAGAATTAGTGAAATAAAATGATGTGTACAGTATAGCCTAAGGCATGAAACCTGAAGATGTTCAAGAGGAGTTACAGACGTGTTCAAAAGCTGGCAAAACACAAAAGATCAAGTTACTAAAGGAAAACTATTAACTATTAATGCACGGTTAAATAAAATTTATGTACGTATACCTGGGCCAGTGGAACAAAGTGACCTTCAAAATTCAACCAGAAAGAAGTAAATGAAGATGTACAGACCTGGCCTTGTGATTAATGTGTTGCTAAGCAAACAGCCTGGCATCATAATAGACAGCTTGACACTAATTTCACTTCTGATGTTCCCATACAGTAGTCCATTAGTAAACTGAATTTTCCCCCATTTACGGATTGGGAAACATTTCTCGTTCATTTTGTTCTTGTTTTGTTATCCATTTAATTATTTACAGTATGTTTCATCAGCTGAAAGACAAGCACTTTCTGTAATAGGAGTATTTGAATGGGAGTTGGACAGAGAGAGAGAGAGAGAGAGAGAGAGAGAGAGAGAGAGAGAGAGAGAGAGAGAGAGAGGAGAGAGAGAGGGGTACTATATCCTTGATGACCGGGAAAAAAAAAAAAAAAAAAAAAGTCTTCCCAAATTATTTTCATGTGCATGTATTGCAAAAATCAGTACTAATATTGTGTAATAAGAAATTTTGTTCAAGGTGTTTTGAAAGTTTGAGATGTTTATAAAATGTATGAATGGTAAAGTAAATTCATAAATACCAAGTGGCAGGGAAATGTTGCCATTCTATGATAAATATGCCCTACCTTTATCTTGTGAAAATTTACAATATGTATAATTTACAGTATGCATAAAGATGGCTCAGGCAGCTATTCCAGAAAACAAATAAATATGTTTGATGTAACCTGAATCTCAGTTGTCTTTTTATAATGCTTGAGACACACTTAAGGAAACATTACCCATCCCTGTTTAAAAGACAATAGCCAGTATCTGGTTAATTGGAGAATGAATGACATGTGTCAACAGCTAGATAGATTTGTCTAGGAATGAGCACTGGCAGTATAATTACATACCCCCCAAACATGGACTGTTAAGATAAGTTGAATGTAAATAGCAAGGTTTTCTGCCACTTGCCATTTACGGATTAATGAGACCACTAAATCACATTTCTAGGCGTGGAGGGCTTACTCGCAGGATTCGAAGGACCATAAATATTTGCAAGGTGAAAATTGGAATAAGATGCAACTGTAGTTAAAGAGGTTGGACAGCTTGTTGGAACGAGACCAGAGGAAACAGACAGATAGAAATTTAAGGAGAGAAAAAGCTTGGGTGCTGCAAGGAAGTTTTAGTACCATATATGTACTGTGTGCTGTGCAAGGCACACTGTAAACAGTATCCCCAATGAGTTAAGTTGTATTGCATCAAATAGGGCAATTTGTTACAAGACCTGTTGTTTGGGCTGAGAATTTGAGATCTCATATTTCGTCAAACTTCATTATTAATGATGAAAATAGTCCATACATCTTTAAATGTAGCCTTCGTATGTTTGGGTCTCATTATTGATTATTTTTGTAGCTGTCGTTTAGTTTTAGTCGCTAGATGATTGTTTTTTGTTGATATAACTCATGTCCTCTTTTTAACTGTTGTATGTAACTTTTCTTGGCATTTTCTTCAGTGGAAACTTCATGTTTGAATTAGGCTAATTTATAAGAATGAGAGTACGGTACATTGAAAATGGTGTCTGGGTTGTTGATGTATCCTCAAGGCATTATTGCATTTTGAAATTTTCACCACTTTAATTGTAATGCTTGTCCATGGAATATCATTTTGATGTCAAATAAATTGCAAACATAGATATCCTTGGCCAACCAGGTGAAAGATAGATTAAATTTCTAAATCTGCATGCAGAAGTTAGATTATCTTATTAATAATGGGAATTCTTCTCCATGTTCAAATTACCTAACTGAATTGTTCTATTGTCCTTATCTATCCTTGGTTGAACTATTACCCATTTACTTGGATGCTGCCTTTTCTTCCCTTGCTTAGTAGTACTGAATTGACCGGTTCTTGTCACTCAACCATGTAGATTAATGTTAATTTATTTACTCTTTTAGCTGTTGTTGCTTTAGATGGAACGAAAGATCTATTATTTCAGTCATCCAGTTTACACAGCATGTCTCTTCATCCCTTTTCTACATGTAGATCAACAATCCTTATTTAACTCTGCTACATGGCTGCATCAAACTTCATAATTCTCTTCCTACTTTAATTTTTAATGATTCCTGTTATTTTTGAGGGGGCAGGTTCATTTGTCCTGTAGGAATAAGTTCCACTCTATTTCCTTTACTTTTTTTCTCCGTTCTGTCATTCAAGTGGTGGATAAGAGCATTGAGAGTTGCTTATATGATTTGTCTTTACATACATAGAAATAGTATGTACATATGTGTTAGAAGAATGATTATTGTATGGTATTTGCCCACAGGTCGTATATTAGGTACATTGGACAGATTTTGGTGTTTTTAATTCCCATTACAGTATCATTGTGTAAAATATATTTTTGAATTTTCTTTTCAGGTTTAAGTGAAAAAACTAAACCACAGCCATGGGAGTGCGAGGACTACAATCCTTTTTGGAGGGCCATTGTGGCCAAGCATGCTACTCTGTCAACTTAGGGAAGGTAGGATATTGACTGGAGAATTTTACAAGTTATAAAATGTTGGCAACGGGAAGGATGGAGTTTATTTTGTTAGGTAAATGCAGTAATAAGCAAATAGCCTTTATTTTAGAATGACTGTACGTACTTACAGCTGTTATCCGTGGTTGTACAAAGGTCCCTGTTCATGTTTACAAAATAAGTTATTTTTGTATTAATGATTGCAATTTCATCTTTTGCACATTTATTTCTTTATTTATGCAGTGATCATTAAAATTTATCTTAATGGTAAGACCACAGGTTTGTTAGCTATGAAAATACAAATAAATTTTATAATTTTCCATTTTCACATTACTGCATTTAATAATCATAGTACATCCTACTTAAAAGTTATTTTGACATTCAGTCGTAGTTTTTCACACTACTTGTTGATACAGTTTGTGAAACTAACTTTTCTTTTTAATATTTTGTCAGTTTATAGTCTCAACACAGTGCCATAAGTTTCCTGTTATGTATTATTGTAAGGTCCCTCTTAATTATATGACCATGATAGTTGTTGTCTTTGAAAAGTGATTTATGCCTGCAACGTCTTCCTTCTTATGTTATGCACTTGTTATAAACAACAGAGTGTAATGTTTTTTTATAACTGAGCTCTTCGTAAACAAATTGGGTTTGTTGTATCTGTATATCGTTAGGTTGTCAGAATTTTCCAGAGGAAAGCATATTTATTTTTCATATTGTAAAGGATTGTACCAAGTTTTAATATTTCTTTTTATTTGTTTTTCACACATTTTCTGCTGTCATTCTGCTTGTACATAATAATATATTGTAATGCCATTTCCCTAATTGATTCAAGGTATGTAATCCAAAAGATGTGCTTATATTTTATGTTGCAAACTTTAGAGGAAAGCTCTACAACAGAATCTCATTACCTCATCTCTAGAATAATCCAGTTTCTCTAATTTTATCTAAAATGTTTTCTACATTCCATTTGTTATTCCTTGTCTTCCGCTTATGTTTTTTCCTTTTTGTATATCTTGTAAATGTGTTGAAAGTTATACTCAAATTTTGTAACATCTCAATTGCCTGCATCTAACTGCTGTTCAGGCCAAATGGGGAAAGTTTGCTATTCTTTGATCCAAAAATGTTCTTGCTCTTGGTGATGGTTCTGCTGTTCTTGTGCTGAGCCTACATCTGGAATCGTCTCTATAATTTGGCAAGTATATATATCATATCATGCACACGTGCCCTCTGTAAAATGTATGATAGAACATTCTTGATGGTTATTAGTATTCTTTGTACTCCTTCTATGTGCATTATGTACTCCTAATATTGAATGGCAGCCTTGTTTCACCAATGTACTATGCTATGAATTGTTTTCACAATAACTCAACATTTCAAACTCATACCAGAGGCACCTTGCTCTGTAAACATTGATATGCTGTCCAACATTTTTAAAGAAGCCATGTTAATTATGAGTAAGGTTATCTAAAGACAAGGCTTCAACATTATCTATATCAAAATTGATGTTGGTTTTCCTGCCAATGAAAATACATTAGCAAAAATGTAGACAAGAAGACCCTTGTTTCAACACAATCAACAAAAGCCTCTATTTCAGCAGCAAGGGTCAACTTGGCTACTTATTTACCGTATGAGATTGCCAAAGTATTAGACATCATAAAACACAGCGTAGTCCAGTAAACCAGTCGGCCAAGCTAGCAAGTGATTCAGTGCTGTGATTAAAAAAAAAATAATTCTCTTTAATTCAAGCAGTGCAGTTGCCAATATTTCTTGATCTGATACCAAATTTTTCAGAACTTTTGTCGTTAGACATCCCTCCATAGCTGTTGTGTTAAAGGAGTGGACCCCCACCTGTGTTGGTTTATTTTTTGGTCTGTTTCTCATTATGGGTTCAGTGAAAATTCTTCCAACTACGTAATTGTTTTATTTGGATACCAACATGCTTGAATTCAACTCCCTTTAATTTTAATCCTGTTCAGACGTTCCTGTGCCCATCGAATGAAAATGTCACAGTATCCTTCAACTGTCCATAACCCAACTTAATCTGTTTACCATCATGACCAATGACAACACCAGGCCCATGCTAGGCTGGGTCACCTGCTTTTTTTTGTAATACACACCAGTACTATTCATACAGAATCCAAATTACTTTGTCCTACCTGACTTACTAGGCTCCTCATACACACACACACACACACATTCATAGTTATTAAGTTGTTGTGGGCTTTTATATAGTACGTATGTGTAGAACATTTGGTAAACACATTACAACAAGCTTCTAGAGTAGGTAATTCATCACTGATTACACAAAGCAGCAGCAAGGGATTTTATCCAGAGACAAACTGATTAGTGGAATACAGTATCCACTGTGATTATGTCAAGCATATTTAGCAGCAATAGCCCATGAAAGCTCAATATTTACTTGGCAGAACATTTCAGGTAATTCACACAGTAAGTTGTAAATTCTTACTATATATCAATTGATATTTTTCTGGTACACCAAAAATTCTCCGTGGGGGGTTAGTGCCGTAAGTGCACCTCATGCAGTGTAGTGTAGGCATTACTTAGGGTTTCTTTGCAGCGTCCTTTTGGCCCCTATCTGCAACTGTCATTCCTTTTTACTGTACCTCCATTTATGTTCTCTTTCTTCCATCTTACTGTCCACCCTCTCCCAACAATTGATTCATAGTGCAACTGCCTTGAGGTTTTCCTCCTGTTACACCTTCCATGCCCTTTTGCTGTCAGTTTCCATTGCAGTGCTGAATGGCCTTAGTTGCCCTAGTGCTTGGCATGTGTGCCTAAAGTCTATAAATCAATCAATCAATACACCGTAAATTTAAATGAAGCTTTAATTATCAGTTGGTTGGTCTTTTGTCAAGTATTCTGTTAAATGCAAATTTTAGTTGCTAATTTCACAATTGCAATTAAAAAATACCTTTCACTCTAAGTCCTTGGGTCGATGGTAGTCATGGATATTAAATGTGTACACTAAGGAACAGGTTGGTTAAGCATTTTTTATGTATGGCACAAACTTAGTATTTGTTACTTACTGTAGCTCCTATGCAATGTACATGCTACATTTCATTAAATAAGTTATCATCATGATAACCTTAGTCCAAAATTAACTTCTCTAGGCAAGGCAAACAAATTTTCCTTGCAGCATAATAGTACTATGGCTATGCATAGAAAATAAAAGGTTGTTCAGTTAGTTAACACTTAATGACTCAGTATTCTTCATCTCATATGATGATAAGGATTTTGAAAAGTGGCAATCATTGGAGGAAGTAATCTTCACTTGTATTACTATAATTTAATAGCAAAGAAAAATCACTCCATTTCTTTTTCAAACTGATAATTATGGAATTTGTTTTCTGAAAATGAAAGTATGTATATCATCTGTTTCGGTTAGAACTGTCCCCAGACAATCAGGTGAAGTTCTAACCAAAACAGGTGATATACATACTTTCATTTTCAGATTTAATCTTACAACATTGCTAAGGATGTCTTTCCATCAAACATTTCCATTAAAGTGCTTCTCATTACCTAAAAAATTATTATAATAGCAGTTGATGTTACTACGTAATTGAAAAAGAAGTTCTGAAATGTCACTGCTGCCTAATAACCTTGAAGGTAAATCATCATCAGGCAGTTATATACCACGACTTTTAAATACAAAATGCTTTTGATCAAATTATGATTTTTGAGGATGTTATGTTATTAATGTTAATAAAGTAATTACATTCGAGATTCCATTATATATTATATCACTGATACAGCAGTACCAAAAGTCAGAAGAGAAGAGTCATAACATATTAGAACCATAACCAAGCTGAATATATATGCAAACCAGCAACCACAAATTATAACATGAAACAGGAGCAAGTATTAACTGTATGGAAGACTGGTCCAAGTCCATCAGGTAGTGACACACCAACCAATCGCTCACTAGACAATGACAGCTGTGCTTACAAGGCTCAAGCCACACCCAAAAGAATACTGTCAACAGGTGTAAACAAACACATATGTACATGTTAATATCTTGACAAAAACAAGTTTAAAAACAACAAATGTAATGTAGTGGGGTGAACTTGGGCATAGCACTAAAAATTGAAAATTTTTAAATCCTCCCCTAATGAACACACCTCAGTAACGAATGCTCTTTATCTTTTTATTTTTTTCAACAAATTTGCAATGCTAGGGAGTCATTGATTACTTATTTTACCCAAATATCTACATATATGCCATGTCAGTGCATATTGGTCTTATTTTGAAAGTAGTTGTTACCATTATATTGTACTTTAAATAATGTGTTATTTTCTCCACCAGGTTGCTGATGATTACCAAAAACGCACTGGCAAAGCCCCCCTCATCGTTGTGGATGGCATGTCATGCCTTCGAAAGCTTTATGGCCGTCTTAATTGGATATGTGGAGGGCAGTGGAAGGGCTATGTAGATCATATCCAGGAATTTTACCGAAGTCTCAAACAACATGGTATCAAATTGGTTTTCTTCTTTGATGGCAATACTCCCGTAAGTGTTGAGAGAAAAACTTCACTTGCTTACTATTAACAAAGAATATGATTGAGCTCGTTCTCGAATCAGACACATAAGTGTCATTCACTTATTTATATAGTAGTTAGGTTTATATACACATTCTAATTTCCACAAATATTTCTGTATATGATAATTGCAATATTTTAGCTTATCTTTTTCTCATTTTCCATTCTTATTAGAACATTTGCTAATGGAAAACATATCACAAAAAGGAAATGACTGAATTGGTGAACTGATACTAATGCTGTAAACTAATACATTTGAGATTTCTCCAGTGACGACTGAAAGAATAAAAAGGAGAAAATTTGATCCAAAATAAATGCTGAAGATTTATTACAGAATGTACTGTATCTCTCACAAGGAAGAAGTAAAGCTTTGACAGTAGTAGTGAAAATACAAGTTCATCTGTTAAATAAAAACTAAATCAAACATCAAAACTTGTTTTGAAACTGTAAGTGAAATAAGGAGAACCAGCTGTGACAAGAAATCAAAACTATATTGTTGGTGAAGAATTAATGACATTTCAAAAACTACATTAACATATAGTAAGATACTACCAAACACAGTATGAAATACAAGTATGTAACCATACTTGTGTTTGCAATGGTTTTTATCAAACCTCGTATCAAGGCTTGAAATTTTACAAGCAATGTTTTGATGAAAAAGTGCAATCAAAACTCATGGAATTTTTTCAGGAGCGCAAGCGAGAGACCTGGACTCACCGCAGGCTGGAGAATCTGAAGGATGTAACAAATTACTTCAACATGGTAAAGGCAAACAAGGAATTGGAACATGGGAAACATTTTTTTTTACCCACAGGACTCGCAGCTTTTACCCCTCTCATAGTTAAGGTAAGTTATAAAGGAATCTCAGTGTCCTATTAAATTATCATAGCCAGTAATTTAATGCCATTTGATCCCTTAATTAGTACTGTAGTTGCTTTTCTACCTGCTTTGTGGTGGGTTAATGGGTATTAGGGAAGATTAAAAGGAATGCTATAGTAGAAAAGAAAATAATTTAGTTTTCCATTATCTTAAAAGCATATACACAATGCTAAAGAAAATGAATTGGTGAAATGGTCATTCAGGTAGTCCTGAAATATCAACCTATGCAAAAGTCTAGTGATTTCCAATAAAAATAGAGAATTTTAACTGCAAGAGATTGAGGGATCTGTATGCAATTGCACATATTTACTGGCTGGTTGCCATTTCCTTCCTGCATTTCTTTTAAAAGCAACAAATTGAAGTGTTGAAATTATGTTGATCACGACATTGGGCTGGTTATAAGTAATAGTTATATTGAAACAGTTATAAATTCTGTGTTTTTCATTGTCTCATAAACTGTATAATTAAATGTGCTCTTCATTGTATAAAATACAAATTAAGAGTAGTGGTATAACAAACGATACGCAAGTGCACTGTAGTCAGAAGTGTTGCATTTATATAACTGTTCTGAAGATTTTGGAGATCACAGCACAGTCGTGATTGAAGCCCACAAAAAATCTTTGGAAGCAATCATTTGAAAAAATACAGATACTCATTTGTAATGTGGTCCTCTTTATTTTCTTCATTGATGCACCCACTTGTAACTCTCAAATACATGATGCTGACTATGATCCATTCTGGCTGTCTCATCCTGATTTGCTTATGATGTTATCCTACCATATCTCTGTTTTTGAGAAAGCACTGTCCACTAGCAAGGGAAAATTGTCAAGTATGCAGCGTACATTGTTATAATGTGCATCTTTAGTCAAGGAAAGTCTCATTGTGCTGGAGTTACGTTCTAGTTGGCTTGTGTAGTGACAGGCGGATAGGAATCAGTAATCTAAAATAATCTAAAAGGGCCATGAGAGTGGACTTTGTAGTATACCCTTCTTAGATAAATAGTGTCCTGAGTTTTAAGCTCAAGAAAGAACTAGGATTTTATGGTCTTTGTTCTTGAGAACTTCATTTCAAATTATGGTTTATCTACAACCTTTAAAGAATATTTACCTATTTGGGTTTGTAGTCCTTTGGTATCTTAGCTCTTCTTCAGTGCTACTTTATGAGTGAGAACAATATTATGGATTATCCATTATCTTTGCGTTGTCAGTGTAAGTGATTAATTGGTGTTGAAAAATTATTTGTTCGCATCTAATGCAATACATTCAGTTGGGTAAATACAAGATTTTGGTTTTCATGGATTATGGTGCTCAGTTATATCAGAGTTTTGTTTGCATTGTGTCTTTCAAGAAGTTGATGCAATACCCAGTAAGGTGTTGCAAGGGTTAAGTAATAAACTAGATATTTTCAGTACTGTCTTTTCTGTTATGGAGATTGTCAGTTTGAATACAGAAATTTTTAAAATTTCTGTATTAGGTCTTCATACTCTTCGATTAAAGAGGAAAAAGTTTTGAATTGCTTGTTGTGTCCTGCACTTCCAGTCTGTTTGTTTATTAGATACCTCCTCTTGATTTCTGTTTGTTCCTGCATCATGTAGAGGTATAGAGATACAAATGAATTTTTTCAAGATACTACTTTTTTTTGTTATTTATTTTAGAATAGTAACTGTACAGCCACATTGTGAAAGAGAAGAAGCATATTTGGTATTCTGTAAAGATATTTCTTATGTATTTTTCAGTGATGGCAAACAGTGCTTCATACAGCATGCAAGGTCTTTTGATTATATGTTAATGGCAGGGCTGTAATTGTTTTCATTTTATTACCATATTTTCAGAATTTTTTTTAAACAGAGGTGTGTACCAGTTTAAAAATTGAGCTAGGAGTTGCATCTTCATAGTTATTCAACATTTTGTAAATAACAAATGCTCAACATGTCATTTTCAATATTTGTCATTAGAAACCCCTCATAATCTTTGTGATGTCCCTTGTATTTTTTTTAATAGTGTTTTCTCACTTGTGAATTAGTGTTCTTAAGGATATTTTCCGTGTATACATTTTTAAAACAACTGTGTATTTGTAATTTCCTGTTGATTGGTACATAGATGCTGTAGTTTAAATTGAGATTTTTCATGAGTAATTTTTCATGTCTGGTAATTTTTCTTTTAAGTTTCAAAAGTAAACAAATAGCTAGTGTTTTTACAAGAAATTTTTCAGTAGCTGTTTGTCTTTTCCTAAGAATTATGTTATTTCCAGGATATTTTGGGCTGTCAAGTTTATACCTGTCTGGATGAGTGTGATAAAGCCGTTGCAGAATATGCCAAGAAGCATGGAGCAATGGGGATCCTTGGACAAGATTCGGATTACATCATTTACAACACTTCTTATTATTATTTTTCCATCAACCATCTTAACCTGGAAACATTAGACACGATCATGTACGATCGTAATGCGTTGGCAAGAATGCTTCGGATAACTGTTGACCAGCTGCCCGTGTTGTCTTGTCTCATTGGTATGGGGTTTTGTACATGACAGATGCCCTAGTTGATATGTGTGATTGCAGTCACTGTATGTGACTGCGGTCATTATATGTGACTGCAGTCACTCTGTCATTGCAGCCATTATATGTCATTACAGATGTACCTGTTAGAAAGTACTTTATCCATGTTAGATTCCATCATTGATTAAAATGGTGTCACTTTTTTATTTATTAATTTTTTTTTTTTTTGGTTTTTGAGATGTTAGATACTTTATTTCTCGTTTTAGCTTTTTGTGACTTATGACATTGTATTTTGCATTGCTCTAGATTGCCATTGTTGTGTAGGTGAAAAATTTTAGTTTCTTGTCTCCTGAATTGTAATACTGTAGTATGTGAAACAACAAAGGAAGAGATCTCATAGAGTTGCATGAGAGGAACACACATTCTTTTTTCAGGTAATGACGTGATTCACCAGGAGCAGTTGATTATGTTTCACCAACAGTCTCTTAAAATGTCTAGTCATCACCATAGACATAGTAATAGGCCTCCACCTGAGATACTCATCCCCAAAGTGGCCACGTTTATGAACACGCAACCCTCCATGGATCAGCTTTTGCAACAGTTGCCACTTTTGGCAAGGTTAGAGTGATAGAATCAACCCTTTGACAGATCGGAAGTCATTTATCCTCTCTTTACTCTGATACTCTATGCAAATTTCACCCTTTTGCTTTGATTTTAGTTTTGTCATTTTATTGGAATAGGGATAGTCAGTGTAAAGTGTCTCAAATGTAAACCTTATATTACAGTATAGCATGATATTGTACATTTATCAGTCATTTGTCAGTTTTCAAGCCGAAAATCCAAGGAGGATAGCAGATCACTTTGTCATTAGGTTGTTATTAGAAGAAGTAAAGGTTTGCATTCTTGTTAGTTTGAGGATACTGTTCTTTGTAAGAAGTTTTTATTTGCTTTTTGCTTTGTAGTTAAGCTCTGTTGATTGAATTATGAGTAAATTGAAGGCATCTTATGGCATATTTTTAAAATGTTTTCTTCATTTGTGAATGTGTGTAAGTCATGTCATGTAGTTGTTCTTATTCACATACTGCACTGCTGTATGCTTGAATTGTATGTAATCTTTTGAAGTAAGTTGCCTTCATATACTTTGGTTAATTTGAAGTGACCAAATATTTAAATTTATTTAAAATTTTTCCATGGTGAGAGAGTGACTTATGTTTTGAATTATCTTATGTGTTTTAGTTATATGGTACAAGTGATATCAAGCCTTTCACAACTTATTGTTCACAGTTGTACTTCGCCCTTTTTTTTTTTTTATTTACACTAATGGGAATGTGACCAGTTCACCTTGCCAAAATTCTCAACCCTAATTTTAAAATGATCCTTTCATCATTCATATCCAAGATTCTGAAATTTGACTTGGTGGTGAGGCTAAATGCTTAATGATGCTAATATGCGTATATAGGGTATTGAAGAAATATTTCCATCCAGAGTACAAAATTCTTATATTGCTTATGCTGTTGTAATCTACAGTGTATCTGTTAGCCAAGATTTGATGCTGGAAACAGTTGCCTTCCAGGTAATTGTTTCCACTCAAGGGGCCCTTTTTCTCACACGTGCCTTTACTTTGTTTTCATGTAATGCAGGGATATGTTTGTTGGGCATAAATTTAGTTATCCTTTGTCTGTTTCATCTTACACATCTCTGATTAAGTTGGTTTGAGATTTTTTTTTTTTTTTAGTTCTAGAAGCATAGTTACTCTCTTGGAAGTCTGCATGTGGATGAAAATACGACAGGGGGAGGTGTGTCTTCCAAAGACACATTAACTAACTTTATCTGTAGCACTGGTCCTAAGACTCACTACTGTGTAGCAGAGACATTTGATCGTTGTTACAGAGGTATAAATACTTTGTCAGTAAGCTGGCATAGAGGCACATGTTCCCAAAACATTACACTGGCTATAAAACAGTTTTGTGCATTGCATCAGAGGTGCAGACCTCTGCATTCAAACATGGTCACAAAGTGACAAAGGTAGGCTGCCGAAACAGGTACTGTGAGAATTCATGTCAACATTACAGGAATGAAGAAATTTTAATCTACTGTAACTGCCACAGATGTTCATGAGTATCAGGTTATCCAAGGTCCCATCAGTATCACTGTGAAAAGAACTGAAACATTCTGACACTGATGGATGAGAGGCTCCATCCTGCTCTAATTCACTTTGAAAGTCTTTTTGGCTTTGAGAGCTGGTCAAGATATGTAATCTGAAAGATGTACAGGAGACACTTCTATAATTCTAAATAAATAACTGCTGACATGATGTCGAAGTTCAGATATGTCAGTTATGCTGATGAAAAATAATAAATGTTTGGTTGAATACTATGTTGATCGAATTGATGGTTGTGTTATGGACAGTATGAGGACTAGCATACTCTTATCCACAACCCATGTAATATTGCACCTTCTTGCATCACATAATGTGCCACTTGCTATTCAGGAGGGTCATGACCATGAACATACTTTGGGGTTATATCAGCTTAATTTTTGTTTGTCCATTGAAATGTTGTTACTGCCTCCCACCTAGTTAGTATTTCACCCTAATTAAAGTAAAATGTTTCTTTTAGGTATGTATGGACATACACAAAATATAAAATATTCCCAAGTTATAGTAATGTAAATTTTTATGATAGTGCCCTTATGCCAGCCCCATGTTCCAACTGCTAAATTTTAGAAGGCGGCAAAGGTATATTGTGATTTAGTGGGCTTAGGGACTTCCTCTTCGAAGGATATTCACTTTTACATATTGAGGACTTAATTCTTGGCTCACTGCACTGTACAGGCCACTACAGCATGACTAAATAAGAGGTTTGAACCTGTAATTTTTAATGTAGCATGAAAATTAATTTCACATCACTTTTTTGTCCAAAGTTGGTTTTATTTACTACGGAGATGAGCTTAACACATTTTTAAGTTTATTTTGTTTTGACAAAGTAAACCATATAATGGACAACCATTAGTAATGTTTCATTAGAATAAAAAAAACACTGATTTTAACAACCACAGTATGTTTTGTTTATAAAAATTAGTGTTGCAAAAACACCAAGTAAATTTTAGTTGAATGTTTTCAGTGTTGCAGAAACATTGAAAAGGTTTTATTTAAATGTTTTCAGTTTCAAAGGTATTCCATTTACTGCAACATAAATATGTGACTATTTAATTATGGCCTGACTTTAAATAGCTTTTAATATAGTTGTAGGAAATTTTTACAGCTTTCTATGTTGGTGGCTTTTTTTATGTAAATAGTAACCAGCTACACTGTTATGCTGTACATTTCATGTAGTAACCCCTTGTTACTCTTTAAAAGGTATGTTACATCTAACATTATGTCCTCTTGAATTTTTCAGAGCAGTGTTCAGGGATGAAAGTCGAACCCCATTGTTGGTGGAGGGTATTAAAATGTATCACTTGAATCTTGACGGTCCTGATGAGTATACCGACATAGAAGATTCACCGGTATGTAGGAAGAGCGTGTTCACTTAGTTCATATGCATATGTATTTAATGTAGACTTTGAATGTCTGTAATTTGAGCCTCTCTTTCATAAAGATTCTAGCTCACTACATAATTACTGGTCATTTTTAAGCTGAATTTTAGGTTATGCATTATGATTCAAAGAATCCCCTAAAAGATTAATGGTATGTTTGAAGGGAAATTGTGGAGATGAATGTTCCAAAGAAAATTTTTTATTTTTAATGTTAATATGAATTTTAATTTAATAGATTATAGATAATTAACTTAAGCCCCGTAAACTTTATTCATAGGTAATTGGCAGCTGTTTTTAAAAATTTAGGGATTCGCATAATTTTTTTGTATATTGTACTGGCATTTTCCTCACCGACATAATTAAATTATGGGGTCATGAATACAGTTGAACCTGATCACCTCCTTACACACATTTCATTAGCAAGGTGTAATTGCCTTATTTGTTTTAACAAGAGTATATGTATTGGCCAAATAACATGCAAGTGATCTTGTGCTCATTAACCCTTTAACGCCGATTGGACGTATTAAATGTCGATATAAATTGTCTGTTGGGTGCTGATTGGACGTATGGTAGGTACGTCGATACAAAAAATTTTTTTTTTTAAATTGCGGAAAAATAGTTATAGGCCTACTAGGCGAAAACTTTTGAATCACGCGCCTTGGGGGATGCTGCGAGCTCACGGATCAAGGCGTTGTTTTGTTTACAATTGTTACACAGGCGCGCAAGCGCGAAGTTCTTTCCTATCGCACTAAAAAGTATCAGCGACACATCTCGGAAATTATTTCGTCACTTTGACATAATTTTTGCACCATTTTAAATTAGCCGATACATGGAGTATTATATGTGAAAATGTGTGCGATTTCATGTAGAATACAACAAAAAAAAACTCGTGGTTGTAGCTTTATCAGTTTTGAAATATTTTCATATAAATAACGATGTGCCAAAATTTCAACCTTTGGTCAACTTTGACTCAACCGAAATGGTCGAAAAACGCAATTGTAAGCTAAAACTCTTATATTCTAGTAATATTCAATCATTTACCTTCATTTTGCAATAAATTGGAAGTCTCTAGCACAATATTTTGATTTATGGTGAATTTATGAAAAAAACTTTTTCCTTACGTCCGCGCGGTAACTCTTCCAAAAAAATCATAAATTTTTTCGTCATATTGACGTAATGTTTGCACCATTTTAAATTAGCTGTCACGTAAAGTTTTATATATGGAAATGTGCGCAATTTATGTACAATACAACGAAAAACAACCCATGGTTATAGCTTTTATCAGTTTTGAAATATTTTCATATAAATAACGATAAGTGCCAAAATATCAACCTTCGGTCAACTTTGACTCAACCGAAATGGTAAAAAAACAGAATTGTAAGCTAAAACTCTTTTATTCTAGTAATATTCAATCATTTACCTTTATTTTGCAACAAATTGGGAGTCTCTAGCACAATATTTCGATTTATGGTGAATTTATGAAAAAAAAAACATTTTCCTTACGTCCGCACGGTAACTCTTCCGAAAAAAATCATAAATTTTTTCATCCGATTTTTGTTATGTTTGCACCATTTTAAATGTGCGCAATATCATGTAGAATACAACTAAAACATCCGATTTTTGTGATGTTTGCACCATTTTAAATGTGCGCAATATCATGTAGAATACAACTAAAAACAATCCATGGTTGTAGCTTTTATCAGTTTTGAAATATTTTCATATAAATAACGATAAGTGCCAAAATTTCAACCTTCGGTCAACTTTGACTCGACCAAAATGGTCAAAAACGCAATTGTAAGCTAAAACTATTACATTCTAGTGATATTCAATCATTTACCTTTATTTTTCAGCAAATTGGAAGTCTCTAACACAATATTTCGATTTATGGTGAATTTGTGAAATAAACTTTTTCCTTCCGTCCGCGCGGTAACTCTTCCAAAAAAATCATTAATTTTTTTGTCCGATTTTCGTAATGTTTGCACCATTTTAAATTAGCTGCTACATAAAGTTTTATATATGAAAATGTGTGCAATTTCATGTAGAATACAATTAAAAATAATTGAAGGTTGTAGCTTTTCTCATTTTCGAAATATTTGCATATAAATCACGATAAATAGAAAAAAACACGTTCGGTCAACTTTGACTCTACCGAAATGGTAAAAAAACGCAATTATAAGCTAAAAATCTTACAGTCTAGTAATATTCAGTCATTTATCTTCATTTTGAAACAAATTCGAAGTCTCTAGCACAATATTTAGATTTATGGTGAATTTTTGAAAAAACTTTCCTTCCCTCCGCGCGCAGATTCGCCTCCGCAAATCTCCGAAATGCGTACGTCGCATTCTCGTAATATTTGCTCCATTTCATATTAGGCGTTTCATAGAGTTTTATATATGAAAATGTGCGCAATTTCATGTAATATACAACAAAAAATAATTGAAGGTTGTAGCTTTTCTCATTTTCGAAATATTTGCATATAAAAAAATTCGACATTTGGTCAACTTTAACTCATCTAAAATGGTCGAAAACTGCAATTGTAAGCTAAAACTGTTACCGTATAGTAATATTCAATCATTTATCTTCATTGTGAAACAAATTGGAAGTCTCTAGAACAATATTTAGATTTATGGTGAATTTTTGAAAAAACATTTTTTTACGTCCGCAAGTTACGAATTCATGCATCATTTTGTGATAATATTTTCTCTGTGTTGCTTTGCTTGTTTTACAATGTGTTATATACCAAAATGATTGCAATTTAGTGTAGAATACAACGAAAAAAAGTAACTCGTTAGCTTTAACCGTTTTGCTCACAGCACGATTTGAAAACAATTATATATGAAGTTTTGTTTTTGCGCTATCATATATCGCATTATTTATATATGATAGTGATATTTTTTTTCATTTCTGATGGTTGCATACTAAACTTCAGGCAATGGCAAAAAAAGGAGCCAAAAATGAACTCTTAATCTTAAAAACTAAGCGCGCTGTGATTTTTTGAAAAAAACATTTTTTCCGCTTCGGCACTCACTCCCAAACCCTGCCGGCATACGGGAAACGATTTTTATTATACCCCTTCGGCATTAAGGGGTTAATATTAAGGTAGGAATAGTCTACCTTAGCATAGATCACCTTGCTAGTGTCTAGAAAAATTAAACTCTCAAAGATGAGTTCTTAATTGTTGGTGATGGATTGTCTCACATAGCTAGAAAGCTCCCTTCTGAAAAATTACAGGTTTTTTCAGTCAACAACCAGTCCTTAGATAGTCACAGGAACTTCAGGTATTATGGTACATCAAGCTTTAAGAACTGTACTAGGTCCCATAGTAATTGTAGTGAACACTGAATAATCTACAAGAAATGAAGAGTTCAGTTCCAAAGCATGGTTAAATGAGCTCGAATTCAGTAATGGTCATCTATTGTTTTTCAGTGAATAAAAATATTTTTCCGTCCACTTTTTGGAGAATTAGTAAAATTAAAACCAGTACAACATTTGTTTTAAAAAGCTGTGGTGACAGTCATTACATTGTAAGTGCCTTTGAAGGGAGTAATGTACTGGCTAATTATTTTGAAAACATATCACAAAAATCAGAAGAGAATCCAGTGACAGAATGAGAATCTAATTCTCCATATCAAGGTGCAGTGAAACAGCTCCTGGATTAAACTAAAATCAGATATCTTTATTATTAGTATCAGATTAAATAAATAGGTGTTTGTGTTTTGATATTATAAGGATAAGTATAAGAATTCCTTAATTTACGATATTAGTTGTTATTTTAAGTCTTGATGGGTCTTTAACATTATTAGGACTTGGATATTTGTGAACGTGTTCGGAGACGACATATCAATTCGGAACTTGGGCGCCACCTGTTCACAATTCTGCGTGGAGAACCGTATGAATCATCAACAACATTAGAAGATTACACTACATCATTACCATCTGGTGCCATTGTATTTCAGCCTCTTAGAGCAAAAATTTACAGAATACTTCAGAAGTCAGTAAATGGTAAGGCGATTTTATTTCGTTCAGTCATTTTAGATGTGTTAGCTTCTTATGCTTTGTATCTTGTAAGCTGAAGCATTTGTAGCTATTTGAATTGGAGATATACTTTTTTAATTGTCTTTAGTTCATAAGTAGGTAGGTTCCTCTGGAAAACCCTTTCTTAAATTTTTCAAACTCAGAGAAGTGTTTCTTTTTATGTGAAGTTAGTTTTTTAAAAGCACTGTACGTACTAAAATTAGGCCCATACAGTTTTGAAAATAATTTACATAGGATATATCTTTGAAGTTGTGATGTTCAACATAATTGTGCAGGTGTACATATATTAATACATTTTAATAAAGTTAAATAGTAACAAATATAGTAGAGAGGGATAAAAACATAATAAGCCATCAATGATGCATGTAGTACACCTGAACTTTGGACCAGGTAGTATAGTTTAAAATTAGTTTTCATGTATGTGCAACCATTATTAGTACACACATTGCATGTGGCTTCTAAGTATATACAGAAATATGAGGTGCAAAAACTGACAAAAACAAGTCAGGAGATTTATGGACAACTTAAACTTCCATTTCATATTAAAATTTTGATATAGTATTTTCATTTCCATTTTATTTTCCTTCTGTTTTTTTTTTACTCTTGCATTGAAACTTGTATAATCTTTTTCATACATTAACTCAGTTACCTTTTCATTTGTTGTTTTTGGACTTCAACAAAAAAAACTCGGTTACCTTTAAATTTGTTGTTTTTGGACTTCAAAAAAAATTTCTTGCTGATATGACTCCAGGTTGGTACTTAGTGATTATTTGTCAAGAGTTGATGACCAAACATTTTGCTCTCTTCCCCATAGGCTACTACAAACTTCTTGCTTTCCTAGAAATGATGGGCCAATGGCATTTGGTATTTATCTTATGTAAATGCTCACTCAATTTCCATGTCTCGAGAGGGGGTTAGTGACATCAGTGCAATATTGGCATCATATTTAAGGTTCTTTGTAATGTACCTTCAGCCCTTTGCTGCTACTCCTTTCATTCCTTTAACTGTACCTGTTCACGTTCTCTCTCTTCCATCTTATTTTCCATCCTTACAGTTGTTTCATAGTCCAGTTGCAAGATTTCCTCTTATTACACCTTTAAAATATTTTTACACACAATTTCCCTTTCAGCCCTGAATGACCTCACAGGTCCCAGCATTTGTTTTGACCTAACTTTTATGTTCCATTCCAAATCTGCAATGCAAAGGGCCTTTTTGAAATTCTTCACTAACAGAGGCCCTATACTGACTTCACCATTATTTCCTTCTTTTTTTTTTCTATCAGGTCTTATGGGTTTTTTAACTGCTAATACTGTTTGTGTGATACGATGGAGTTTCTAAAATATGACAGTTTTGAATGTAGAGGAAATAGCCTACAATTGGGTACATGAAGGAGTTAATGCTCTTTTTCAGCATGTTTTCAGAGACATTTTTCTGATTTTATATTTATAAATTAAGTGTATTTTTTGGCTATAGTAAGAAAAATCTCTTCCATATATGTTAGTCTATCGGGATTGTAAATTATGTTTCCCAATCAGGTACATATTCATGTTGTTGGCATTGGTTATTGAAGGTAATAATAGATTCTACCCCAAAGGTAGGATAAAATTTAGAAATTTATATACAAAGTATTTACCTAATTGCTAAGATCCTGGTTTTGACACATGATTTATGAGAGATTATAAATACAACTACAAATTACTGATGTTAATAAGTAGTCCATGATAATTGTATGTTGTGTCCTATGTAGAAGTTAATGTGAATTGGAGATTTTTCTTCTTGTTTTTTTTTTTTCCTTTTATAAGTACACAGACCTATTGTGAGCTGTGTTGTATGTTTCCTCATTTGTCATAATTGTGCATTATACTTCCCTTCTATTATTGTTGTGTGTGTTGTGATTTACATTGTTCCTTGTGTTTTTACAGATGTCTCAAATCCATTATGGTAGGTGATATTTTGTGGGCATTCTTTTTGAAAAGGGCAAAAGAATTTTCTAACAAATGTCTTGCACTTTTATCTATTACAAGTTCAAAACAAATTTGCACAGACTGTATTGCTTGCTTCACAACAGTTTTAAGTGCTAGTTTATTTCATTGAATAAATTGCAGTATAATATTTACTCTGATCTAATCAGAAATTCCACTCTTATTTTGAAAATCACCCACTGAATATTTATTGTATTGGTGAGTTTTCCGTTTCTTCCTTATTGGCTGTGACTGACAGAAAGTTAATATAACCTTTGTATATGTAAAAAACACTAACTTCTTTTCCTTGTGCTACTTTCAGTGATGAAATTTTGACAGTGTAAACTTGGAGTTACGTACCCTGTTGGTTATGCTTTCCTGTCATTGCACGTGAGCACCAACCTTGAAACTGGTTTGGTTTTTTGAGTATCTGTATAAAATTTCTATAAAAGGTGTGAATAGCTTGTCAGAGTACCTCTCTTGTCTTTCATCAAAATAAGTCCTCTTTATTTCTCTTGTTGCTTTTAGTATTCCAAACTTTATCTTGGTATTATTTGCAATTTTTTTCTTTTCATGTCATATTTCATTGTTAGAGCTTTAAGCTGGTATGGCTATGGCTGACTAAGGTACAGTTATTTGCAATGTCAGAATGAAATTTTTCATATTCCAGGATGTGACATTGTATATGTTGATCAAATTTTACATTAATTGGAAATATGAATAGTAAGCTGCTGTCAAGATTTTTATAATATGTGATGGTTTTAATGGTTATTTTATATCCCCATATGAATTATGCCTGCAAAGAAATACAGTAACACTAATAGTAATCAGTGAACAAATTTAATCCTGAAGAGTGGTATAAACTATAGATGAGGTAGTTAGTTGTTACATTCAAGCCATTGTACGGTGTTGCTTAGTTTTATTCAACATTCATCAAATATTATTGCTTAAATCATGGTGTAACAATTATTCTTTGTTAAATACAGTTGACTGGCTCACTTTATATAGTATTACAGGTTCTTTGCAGTATTCCTTTGGCAGCCAACTGTATCACTTTCGTCCATTTTTTTCACATTGCCTTTGGTCTCATCTTGTCTAACTTATTTAACATAAAACATACTAGTTCAACTTTGATAAGGCGCCATAAGTTCGTTCCATGCATATGGAATTGTTGTAGAAAATGGAGAGAGTAGCATGAACCAGATCTCATTGGTATCCACTACACTTGCTTAGAGGATAACTACTTCTAGTTAACAGATTTTTCCTTCTTGTCATGTCTAGTTTTCATCTCTGCTTTTGACTTACTCTCACGAGTTTCCAAGTGTGCCTCAGGTCATATTCATTTCCTTCCAAATTCTCTGTATAACTTTCTTTACTCTCACTGTTGCTTATTATATAAAATTTGCATTGGATCTTTATTTACCTGTTTTGGCCAAAACAAATACTTATGCCTTCATGTGTCATTTTCAGACCAAAGTATTGTGAATAGAACTCCATCCTTCTTCATGTGTCATTTTCAGACAAAAATATTATGATAGAACTCCACCCTTGAACATGAATTGAGCTTTGCAAACTTCATTTAACTCTTCACTTACCTTTATTTTGAGAGTTAACTCTTTGTCGTTCCCTTAGAGACAGTTACTATATCTTTATCTACAAAGATTTGAGATTTACCTACAACTGGCAACACTAATATTTACTTGACTTTGATTTTTTTCACTCTCATTGCAAGACTGTGCCCATCTGTCAAAAATACTCCAGTCTAGTCAGTCATTATCATCGCAGTGTTCCTTAACTTTTAAGTTATCTGAAAAAATTCATAGAATAGGATTAATTTCCTTTCTCACCAGAATCTCAAGATGAAATTTGCATCTTATCCTATGTTATCATCCGAATCTCAAAGGGTTAATATTCTTTCATTCCTGTTGGATTTTCATTTTTCGCTAAGGGCTTCTTTCCATTGTTAAATGTTTGTGTGTATGCTTACACAAATGTGTAGCTTGTGTACATTGTATTGAAGGTACACTTTCAGGTCTTGATGTATTGAAGGTACACTTTCAGGTCTTGATTTTTTTTTTTATAAATGATGAGATATAGTTGTAAAGTTTCCTGTTTTCTTCAAGGAAGAACACTTTCTTTGTAAAAATTAGATTTTGCATATTTTTTCACCATAGTGTTCTTAGATTTTTTTTTCTTTTCTTTCTTGCCTTGAAGTGTTACTGAGAGAACGCTGACTGCTTGTGAAATTTAAACCTTTTTTTCCAACAGTCTGATGTATGTTGAGCTGGTATCAGCGTTAAAGGACTTGTCTGATACTGTACTGTGATGTTATTGAAAATATTTTTCAGACTACTTTGATTCATCACTGCACAAACTGATGCAATAGCAAATTTTCACGTGCTTATATTGAATTAGAATTTAAGGGTATTCCGGACCGTTGAGGATGTTATGTGTATGTGCAAATACTATTGAGGCAGAGCAATATATTTTGTTGAAGTTTTCATTATAGAAACTTCTTATTCAGCATGCACGCTTGCTTTTCAGTTATTGATACTATTTGTTGACAAGTAGTGAGTTATATCATTTATTAAACATTTTGATCTTTAGTTTGTCATTATAATACCAAAAACTATATATTGCCTTTCCTCTGTGCAACAGAAGTCAGTCACACAAACCCTTACTGCACTTGCCTAGGATTTTAGTTTCCACCAAGTGATTTATACTATTGTGCATTCATATTTTCAAGAATTAATTTGTTTGGGCATTTTATTTTTGGGTTTTCTGAATTTACCTAATTTTTACATGATTCAGTAGTGTTTTGTGCTTGGAAAGGTCAGCACTTCACTTTCCCTATTTTGTGTCCCTGTAAATAACCCAGTTCTTTTAGGTATTAAAAATGTTTGTATTTGCACTCTGGTCAAGTTTTGGGTATGTTCCACCTCATTTCAGTAAATTTTGGCAACAAATGTCACTTATGGGGATGTTGTTCGTTTATGTGTGCGCAGAGGATTTTGATCTTTGTGTGTGTGTATCCTGCTTAGTCTAGTAGCAAGTTGCCCCTTGGTTCTATGCTTGTGTATGTAAGTACCAGTTTTTTCAGTTTTGTTTAAGTTACTCTTGCAATTCCTGTGTCAATCCTGTTGGGGTCATTAGTGTGCACCTCAGCAGATGTACCATGTTTGTGTGAACAGGTCAGTTAGTTAGTGGTAACTGTACCCAGGAAAGTGCCATTGTAAACGTCTTTGGTGTCTGTCCCTGGCGATTGGTAGTGAAAGCATTATAGGAGGACTAGGTGTGACAGTAAGGGGATTTGTCATGATTGGTGCTCAAGCTAGTGCAACTGAGATTCATTGCATGGAGGAAAGGTAATATGTAGTTAATGAGTTATGTTGTCAGTATTGCAGGAGCATTACTTTTTATTTGCTGCTGTAGCATAGCAAAACTTAGTCACTTTATGGTAGTAGTCATGTTGAGAGAAAAAAAAATTGTTGTAATAGGTTTTCCCTTGATTTATCACGTAAAATCTGTTTGCTATAATAATTATTTGGAGCAAAAAGTTATCTTTATCTTCATGTGTGTATGACTTATCAAGAATGGTTTGTGGAAGGCTTATAGCGCTTAATACAATAGGAAATAGAGACAAAGCTTTAATTAATTTTTCTTGCTGTTTAATTTCAGTTTTGTTCATTTGTAATGTGTACAGTGAATAAGGGTTTGTCAAGTTTAATTTCTATCCAAAATTGAAACATCAGTAGTCAAAGTTAGTTTTAAGTTTCCTTCTCAGCTTAGTAGTATGGTATTCTTTATTAGAGGGAGCCCATTACTAATTTTTTCAGGAATAGTGCTGCCTTTGCTGTTGTGTGATACAAATGTATGAAATTACTCTTTATTGTTTCAGTTTTGTAGATTTGCTCAATAAACTTGGTACTACTGTCGGTAATTGCTAGTTTTTGTGAGTGTGTTAAAATGACTTGAGAAATCATAATGGGATTCTGCTAGTTTGCAACATATATTCTCTGAAGTCAGGCATACCGAAATCTTCAAAATACTCCAGCCTACTGTGCCTAAGCAGTTTACTTTTAGAGCTAGCCTTTTCTTTGTGCATTTTAATTAAATCAGAAAATACAAGATTGTATACACTTGTATAGATTAACTTGAGGATTGGTTCCTTTACTTACTTGAGTTGCTTCAGTTGATTGGAGTTTTAGGTTTTTAAAAGGTATTAGATCATACATTGTATGGCGTTACATTTTCTGTTGCAAAGAAACCCACTTTAGAATAGGGGATACTGGTTATTTTCTTGTGCAATATATGTAATCATTTTTGAAAAACTAATATGCATTTTTCCTCATAATTAAAATGTTCCTCTCACAATTGTTTGCATCACTTCAATTTTAGCCTGAAAAATAGTTCTGTTTTTGCAGATGCTTGGACACAAGTACCTGAATGGTGTATGTATTCTGGCAGCACTCTTAAGGAGCCAGATTTCGTTGACCCTGTGGAACTTGATGGTAAGACATTTTCTTTGTTTTTGTATGTTTGGCCCCCCAATAAATTTTTAACCCCTTTTCATGACTGGGTGGCCGTCAGAGATCAACCATCTAAGTTTGATTTATTATTTAGATTAACATGGTTGCTCTGGGTAATTTAGCTACACATTCTTGCCCTTAAATTGCTCTTTTATCTTGTCTTATTATGGGATTGAATACACGTTTGTTAGCTCTTAAAGCAAAGAAGGTTACAACTTTATCCCTCTTTAACCTGTAGAATTTGATTTTTGCAGAACATTCACTTTGAGATTTTATGAATTATCTTTCAGATGGGACACCTTCATTAGAGGAGCTATGGAATGGAGAACGAGACTTAAAATGGAAGACCTTTTGCGACTGCATTCATCCAGTGCTAAAGGACACACGAATTTCAACACTTCCTCCACATCATGTAGTGCCAGTTGCTATATTGTTTTATTTGCAGGTATGAAGTGGTAACTTTATTGTACTATTGTGAACAGAATCCAAATTAGGATTTACCAGTAATTAAATAGTAGCTCAAAATGTAGAGGTGAGTGTTGCTGTATGTCATATTGTTTTTCTTATCCTGGCAGATTTATTTTAGGTTTGCATAAATGTCTTAATATGTATTGGTCTCCCTTACAGTGCAGCCAGCCGAAGCCAATTCTTAAAGACTGGGAGATGAATGCATTGCTTGCTACACTGATATCTCCAGTACGAGAGGATCTTCTTCAGATTCGTACCATAGCATTAGCCAGAATAGATGCTCGGGCAGTACACATAGCAGCAATATTTATGAAAGGACTTGTTAATTTGTATTTCCTTATTGCTGCTTGTGATTTTCCAGTTGAACGAAAATATGTAAGTATATTTTTCTTTAATGTTGCATCTTTCATACAGAATTTTGCTGTAGCATCCCACCCTAGGCATTTATTGGTTTTAATGTTGCATTAATATCCTTTCCTTTAATAGATAATACAGTAATAACCCGAACTTAGTGAGGTTAGGTTCCAGACACCCTCACACAAGGGGAAGTTTCACATAGTTTGGCACAGTCTCTAAAAATACTAATGAATGCTTACTTCTAGAGTTTAAACACTAAATATGACCCTAATCATGCTCCCTAAATATTAGCTAACTTTTAAATGAAATTAAAGTTACTGTAATTTTATTTAAATGTTAGCTTAATACATTATCCATAAAAAAGAAATAAATGGTTGGTAAAAATACAGGAGTGTGTGAAGATTACATACATACTAAAACATAGTTCTCTATTCTTCCCCCCTTCCTACCAACCAACCTATTTTTACAAGTCTTCTCAACCACTTTTAAGAAATTCTTTATTCTGCCTCTTTCTCTTTGTTTCTAAAATTCCTTTTCATGTACAAACAGCTCTTAGTTATGTCTCTGTTGTAGAACAGGCATTTACAGTTCTAGAAGGTAAAGGTAAAAATAAATTAATTAAAAATTAGCTACGCTACTGCTAACTAAGAGAGAGAGAGAGAGAGAGAGAGAGATATTACGTAAAAGTCTTTGATCACTAATCTGACGACACTCCCTCCTGTAACATTACTTGACATATTTGACAGCTCTGTACTTCAGCTTCTGTGGAGTTAAAAAGAAAGATGAGGAAAAGCATTCTTTATATGCATAATTTTGTTATTACCGTTATATTATTATTATTATTAATTGAAAATTTTATAAACATATAGTAGAGTACCATAAAAATTCTCTAATCTCAGTAAGAAAGATAGACAGTTGTTCTTACCTAAAAGTGAAATTGAAAGGTTATTTCTTTAAAATACGATCACAATTTTTTTAATTACAGTTATATTGTTATTATTATTCTTTGAAAATACAGTGGTCCCCTGTATTCGCGGGGGATACATACAAGACCCCCCCCCCCCATGAATGTTTAGACTCCGTGAATAGTTGGAACCCCAATATAAATGCTGAAAACTGCCTATTTTGGTAGGTAAAACTCGAGAAAAAAAACACTAAAAAAATGTATACATTTTTTTTATATATTTTTATCACAAAAAGTGCATTTAATGATGAAATTGATACAAAAAAAAAAATAAAATAAAATTTGATATTTTAAATAGAAAAATACCCTGAATGGGCGCATTTCCTGCGAATAATGGGTAGTTATGGTCCAGAGAGAAATCCGCAAATTGAGAGAATGCGAATACAGGGGGCCCACTGTATTAATAAACATAGTACATACTACATGTACCCTAAAAATTCTCTCATTTCAGTTAAAGATTGAGAGAGAGAAATTATTTTTATCATTAAATGTTATTTAATTTACCAGTCCCCAGGTTACGACAGGGGTTTTATTCTTGAAACGCGTTGTAAGGCGGAACATCGTCAAAAATCCTAAGAAAACCTTACTTTTAATGCTTTGGGTGCATTAAAAACTATGTAAACTGCATTCTTATTGCATTTTTCATTCAAAAACCTTCAAATATTGATTATTTTGCATTTTTGGTGTCATGTTTCTTCTGCAAGATCAGCGTTGTAAGCGTCGTAACCCTGGAAATAATTTCTGATGAATATAATTAAAAAGCGCCTTAACCTCGGAACGTCGTAAGCCGAACCCGTCGTAACCCAGGGACTGCCTGTAAAAGCTTGAAAACTTATAAATCACATAAAATAATTGAACAAACACTTTTGTAGGGTTTCTCCAGGATTTGAAAATGTTGCTCTTGCATTCATGTGTCTATGAAATACTACTCGCGTATGGTAATTAGCTAGGTTCCAAAGAAAAGTTCATATTTGTGAATTCGCGTAACTCGAATTGTGTAAGATTGAGGTATTACTGTACACTTATAATCCACGGGTATGTTATGAATGACATATGACCCAATCCCTTAATACAGATTAACAGTAATGTGTATCAAATATACAGAAAACAAATTAGTTTTTTCAGAAATTTACCAGAATCTTGGCTTTCACTTTATTTAGTCATATTTATATCATATTTTTAAGGAGTTTGAATGAAATTCTAAAGGCCAGTCATCCAAGCATATTCCTTATACTCATCATGACTTTATTGTTAGTTTGTTTTTTGCAGTAAAAAAACATTAGAATGTGTTCTTGCACTAACATGAGTCATGATGAATATAGGACAAATGCTTGCATTACTATACCCCTCAGAAAGGGAAATTATAATTGGGAAGATGAACTATGAAAGTGCTGTCACTGAAGCATTGTTGCATTTAATGAAACACAAAAATAACACACTGGCTTGTTAATGCTTTTGGGAAATTATGTTTTAATGATAATTTTGGTACTCTACTAATTTATTTATTTTTTATTGAAGGCTATTGTGATATTGATTATAGTTCATATAACATTTGTTTTGTCTGTACTAATTATATATACTTGTAGAGACATAATAGTACTTGCATGCCAATGTATCAGTGGTAAAAAGTCAGAAGGCATATAATATTGTGTGCTGTTCTTAATACAGACAGGAGATACTTTTTGGTATAGACTAATATTGGTACTATTTTGAAAATTTGGTGCACATATTTTTATTGATTGATTCTGTTCTTTTTCCTTCCTCAACTACAGTGTGTACCATGGGCATTCTGGGATGGAAAAGTATTCCACAGTTTATATATCCGTGCAAAAAATGGAGCAAAAGTAGAGGACCTATGTGAACACAAGGTGAGTAAATGATATTAAAATTTATGTTGGAATTCCTTTGGCAGATTCGTGTTGCTTCTGACATTTACAGTTGGAAGTATTCCACATAAGAATAATTTCCTGGATTTATATTTAACATATGTTTGGGCTTAAGAAAACTGTTCAATTGTTTTATCAGAACTTCTGTTTGTTTTTCATTTTTAAATTCCCCTCCATGTAGGAGCCCCTGCTGTATTGTGGGTATTCTTGAACACTTAGGTTAGTTCCTGTGTTTGATTCCAAGATTCATACATAGTAAGCTTATTGTTTTGGATTAAAGTGGATTTTTTCCACTTGAATAAAATTAGTTCAACTACTTAATGAATTGTGCCCATCTTTTTTTTGTGTATGCATTACAGGTTAAAATTTCAGATGTGTTGATTATCTCCAGTTTGGTTGATATTTTGCCTTATTTTTCAGGATGAAGTTCTAAAAACCTTCATGGAACTGAAAACCTTAATTCTGCCCCATATGCCACCACCTCTTTCCATTGCCAAGAGCTCAAATTCTCCAGAACATCGAAGTAACACACCACAAGGAAGCCCAAAGAAGAAACCTAATTTGGGAACAGATGGATTAAAGTCTCCCCCAGGCACTCCTGGCCTTGAGCCTCCCACTTCTTTAGCAATCAATAAAAATGTCCCAGGTAACCAAACCCACTCACGAGGTTCCTCCCCCGCCATATCACCCAGTTCACCTCATGCTCATAAGATAGGCAAGACAGGACAAAAATCACCACTCCCTATAGCAAAGTCATCTGCAGCCAAATCTCCAACCACCAAAAATCCACCTGCAAAATCCCCAGCTAAATCTCCAAAAAAGATGGCTTCATGATCACTGAATGAAGAGTACTACGGAGCGTTTGTTGGTATCTCAAATGCAGTGGCTAAGTTGTTCATGGTCAGCTATGAAAGGACAAATTTTCTCTCACTGTTTATTGCATGCTTCATTGATTCATAGCTTTGGCATAGAATGTTTCCATTTAAGCCACCATATGAAGTGGATAAGCACAACTTTTTATTAGATGTCAAGTATGTTGCGAGACGAACATTTTTTTCTATCTGGGGAGTTTGAGACTAGTGTGTCCTCTTAAGAGTTTCTTTAAGCCTCTTTTATGAAATTTAATTGTAGTCTTTGAGTGCATGCGATATAATTGGCATAATAGTATTTGCCTTATAGGTTAACAACAAGCCTTTTCCAAGCTGCTCGTCCATGTAAACCTAAACGGATTTTCAATTAATGTGAATACAGTAGTGTATCGATAGATCAGTATCTCCATACTTTGTTATCTAAATAGGTAGAGATGTGTAGCTTCATCATTAAGAGGGAAAATTATTTCACCATACAATTATTACTTAAACTTATGAAAAATCATGGAATATGTAAGTTGTATATTTCTTTTACATTGATGCACCTGTGATGTGTAAAATGTGGTGGTATTATGCAAAACAAAAAGTTTATTACTGAATTCTATTACTGTATGTATAATTTGCCAGAATGTTAATAAATCTATTATATGTGATTTAAGAATATATTTTTCATTTCAGTTCAGGATTTTCATTTCTCCTAATTTCAAACTTATCACACTTTAGACCGTCTGCATAATACGTAAAAATGCACTTTACTGTTGGATAATTTAACCAGACCACTTAGCCAAGATTTTGTACAATTTCAGGGATACATAGTAAATCCTCTGGACAAAGGAAATGTTTAATAAATTTTTCATTTTCTTCTGCAACAATACTATGATAGCATTATAAGATTCACATTATATCTAAAAGCATCTCTCATAATTAATTCTAAGAACAATCTATCTTTGACGTGAAAAAATTAATTTCTGGAACCTCACAGCGTAACCAAAAAACAAGGAGAATTGTTATGGTGAGAAATCTATGGGAAAAAGAGGGTGGTCAATATAAGATATTAAAATAACCAAAATATTATATCAACAAAAGGTTTCTTATAATTTTCCCAAATACATATACTGTTGCATACAATTTCCCATTAATATGCAGTGCTATTGAGAAAATGAAAATGATAACATAGTAGTTAACTCCAAAATAGTTAATAAACTGGCAAACTTCAGACCACATAACCTTCTAATCAACTAGTTTTTGCAGCACCTGACCAGCATAACACAAAATACATCAAAATTAATATGATGACAAGTACCTCTTCAACTCACTGCATCTTTAGCAATGGATAAAAATTGAAAATCTAAATAACTGACAGTCGCAGTCCTTCAGCAAATCATCTGTATGCTACAGACTGCTTTCCTTGATGAAATTGTTTCAACACTCGCAGTCATATTGGCTCAATACAAAAGATTACATCAAGATATTGTAAAATAAAGATTTCAACAAAAATGTTAGTTAAATATTAATTAAAGCAAAGGTCTGCTACATAGTCAAATTTGTAAAACATCACTTATGCAAGTGAACTCTGACACTCATAATGTTAGTTAATGTCCTACAAAAAAAGGCCAGCATTTTCATTAAATTAAATAATGCATAATTTTTTAGCAACGGAAAAATGTGTGCACATTGCCATCAAAGACTTGAAGGGTAAAATATCCTACCCATGTTAAAATGGACTTCACTAAATGCCAAGTTATTCCAAGGCACAAAATATTAGTTGTAGACTTACAAATCTCTCCTAGTGTGACCAAACTGAACCAACGATGTAATTCTTTTGCATAGCTAAAAATGAACTCGTAGCCAAATATTCAAGAGAAAATTTTTTGCCAAATTGTCTAACTCGTCTATTCTTTATGAAATATAGTATTTCAACAAGACAACATAATAAATATAAAATTCTTATATTACATTTCGCAATTTCTAAGCATACCTGCCTATTTAAAACCTTCCTTCTTTTTCATACCACCTCGTCCTGGTCCACCTCTGCCACCAGGACCACCACGGCCCCGTCCACCAAAACCTGTGCAAATAAAAAGAACCTTCAGGCTAAAGATTACCAATGATGATTACCTGGCCGAAAGCCTGAAAGTTCTAGCTACCTCAAGGCCTAGTCTGTAAAAAGGCACCAACAAACACACTACAGCATTATCCCACTTTTCTGTGCTTCACTTGGGCGCAGATTTTTTTTACTAATTTCCAAATTTTTCTTTGGCCGGTATCTCTAAAATTATCATTAATTCACTTTTTTGTAGAGCAACGCTATTTATTCACCGATTACTGTATTTTTCATATTGTGTGTGACTAAATACAGATTTTTATGAGAGAGAGAGAGAGAAATGGGGTGTTGCCCTTATGTTATTAGGTATTACAGAGACAGAATAACAAGAGAGAGAGAGAGAAGGGGTTGTTTTTTCTTATTAAATTCCAAGAGGGAATTATTCATGATTTTATGACAGAAAAAGAGAATAACTTTGGAAAGAGAAAAATTATTTCTTACATTAGATATCAAAAGATGGAAATTCAAGATTTATGAAGGAATGAGAGAATTTTTTTTTTTTTACCATCACTGAGTGGGGTAACATAGTATTTGACCATCCAGTGGGAACATATTCTACCCTTCACTGTCAATATGTCGAGATAACTGAGTTGTTACTCTCCCACATCGCTCCTAAGCTTCAGAGAAGACTGGGAATCAATATGTATTCTTTTAAAATTTTAAATAACTTACTATAGAAATGCATAAATGTTGTAATTATAGCATGGACGATATGAAAAAATGAATCTCAAAGTAACATCATGTTTATCTATAAAACATATGTTACATATGCATAAAATATCTCTCTTATCTCAGTGAGAGAGAGATGTTTACATCGACAGCTGTCTTGTCATTTTAGTATCATACAGTATTTATGTACAAAAATAAAAATAAAAATTATTCTTACCAGTTTTACACATAAAAGCAAGACAACGTATAAATCACATAAAACAAATTAAACATAACCACTTCTGCAGGGTTTCTCGAGGATTAGTCACGAACACAAAATGAAAAAATACAGTGTATACGTAATTAGTGAATAAACAGTGTTGCTCTAAGAAAAAAGCAAATTAGTGATAATTTTAATCACTTTACCAATGGAAAGGCAGACTAAACAACTTCAAAACTATGAGAGAAAACATCTATGCTTATGTATATACAGGGGTAACCTGACTAGTTGTCAAACCTGTAAAACAGATTTATTTAGTTTGCATTAATTTAATTTGTATTACAATATTTTATACACATTTTGCGGTCTTTACACTAATATAATTTACAAATAATAAACCCTTGTTATGAACATTTTATGGGGTGTACATACTTAAGCGTAACAATTGTAAAAAGGGTAATCTAAGAAGACTTAGGGTGTTTTTGGATGATGGTTTGGGGTGTATTTTTGTTTGAAATTATATTAAATTGTTTTAGTATGATAATCTAAAATATAATTGTCTTTTAACTATCAAATTAAGCAGTGAACTGTTAACATAGATGGATAGAAGCATTTTAGTTGAAGAGGTAAGGGGTGCAGGGAATTTTGGCAGTTAGTATAAGCATTTCTAGAGGGGATTTTGCATTTTCACAGTCTGGAACCTATTCCCACGAAAAAGTGGGGTAGCACTGTAATTGGAACATCAAATGTCAAGAGTTTAAGATGTGATTTCCAGATGCTCATGCTAATATCCAAGGAGCTGTTCCAATCAATATGAAAATAAACTATTAAAATACAAAAAAATTATTATACATATTCATAATCTAAATGAGGGGTGTTTCACTTATCAAGATAGTGAATTGTGACATCCACGCATCAGAAAGTAAATTTAGCTTTGTTACCTTGAATAAGCACTATAATAGTCTTGAGTAATATAACAAAGGTCTGTACATCACATACACACACACACACTGAGCTAAATACACACACACACACTGAGCTAAATTGTAAAAGGTTTTTCTTAAAACTGAAACTACGTATTCCGTATTTTAAAACAAAAGTTCTTACCCCTTCCTGGGCCTCCGCGACCTCGTCCAGGACCACCACGACCTCTGGTTTCACCTCGTCCACGGCCTCTTGCAATTACCTCCTCTTTTACCAAATCTATTACTTCATCAGGCAATCTCAAATATTTTATTGTAGACCCTCGTATATAACACTCTGGCATCCTCCAAAATTTGTCACCATCCTGCCAAATGAAGGTAAAATTCAAATATTATTTAAATTTAAAGCATATGAATGGAGTAAAAGATGGGAAAGAATTCTTTTTATCCAATGTTTCAGGAAATGTGAAGTTTTCAAAATATATATACAATACTTCCAATATTTCATTGTTTTGCTGCATACTTACTAGTTTAAAAATTTGACTGAGAATGCTAAGGAAATTGGTCAAAATACACACCCAACTTCCCAGGTAATTGAGAATATACTGCATTTATCTTCAGCATCACTAGTACATACAACTAAAATAAGTGAGCAAGAATGTAGGCAGATTATGAAGCCAGTTAAGGACGCTGGATTATGTTAGTATCTTTTAAAGATCATAAGAAACATTTACTATTGCCTCCATGAAGAAATCCTCACTCAATATCAAACAGAGCAGTAACTCTTATGACTTCTGCTAATTATGGATCCTACTTTGAAGAAATGAACGAGAAAGAGGAAGGAGGTCGTAGTTACTCCAATTGGTAACATGTACCAAGAGTGAGAGGTAAATCACTATCAAAAGAGTGAGTCTCTAGTTACTAGAAAAGGGAATTGGACCCATGAAAACCATCTTTCATGGAGACCAGACAAGGTCCAAACCAGAGGACAAGCCTGGGGTAGATTGTTAAAATCTGCAATTACTTGGGGCTGTTGCATATCCCACAGAACACAAGCGTGTGCCTCATCATTTCATGCTAGTGCACTAGACATACAGTATTACTATTGGTCACTAATAGTCAAAAGTTCAACAGTTACAAGTAGTACATATCTTGAAAACACTTGACTGAATCTCACTTCACGATAGAATGTATTCATAGCAAAAAGAGAGCAATACAACTCAATACTAAGTACAGTACCGGTTGGCTTGGAGAACCTTGTCTACTCCTATTTTCTGGCTTTATAAAGCAGCCACTACAACTGCAATAGTCTTTGCACATTGCATAAGCTCGTTCCAAGAAACAAACCTAGCTACACTTATTACATAGTGAACGATTACAACACGTTATATGATAATAAAGAAATTTTATTCATAGAAAAATATACTAGATATATTAATACAAACCTGATGCATAAGAAATACACAGTTGTACATACAGTATTATTGTTTTAACCACAGACACTTATGAACACCAGCAGAAAAACCATCTTCCATAATGTTCAATATAGACAAACAATAAATATCCATAAGCAGAAAAACATTTAAAAGACCCAAAGAATGAGTAAGGAGAAAATATTGATGTTAATGAGAAGATGGTGTTTTGAAAGGGTAGGCAGCAATGACAAATATCTTTTGGCTTACAACTCATGATAATGATAGGACAAGGTGGTGGCACTATGGTTCCACATTTTGTAGCTGCCACAAAGGAGTTTAGTTTCATTCTTAATTCTAGGGTGTCTCTGAAGTATTAACCACACAGATAAGCTGACATAAAATTGGTTTTGAACTTGAAATAATAGTTTTTCCTGACATCAATGCAAATATTAGAAGAAAGTTTGCTACTTACCCTAGATGTACAGATGACATCTTTTAGATTAATATTCATCCAGTTATCACAAGACACTAAGTTGCCATTATAAGTCTCGCCATTCTTAAGTTCCACCAACATAGGATGGTTTTGAGCCGTTTTCAGTAGAGACAAGGGTAGCTGCAAAATAAAAAGGCCCTTAACACAACTTTTCTATAATTTTGATGTTCCTACGATGAAACTTGGTTTTACTTATAGTCCTGTACTTTGTTACTTTTGGCATTAGTCAAGAAACAAATCATCAAATAAAAAAATCCCCAGTTTTTTTGATACAGTAATTTGCCCTTTTCCTAGATATACAAACCTCAAGTCTTTTATATGACTGCCTTTGGCAAAAACTGTTATGGTCACTGAAACTTGGTAACACAGCAGAACTACAGTAGTAATGCATGTGAGGGGGGTGAGACACCCACCCACTCACTCAGTGAGCAGATACCCTTTTCTTTGGCATCGGGGACAAATCTGGGGGTTCATTTGAGGCAAGATTATGACAAGACATCAAATTTGTACATCTATGAAAGATGGAGACAATCTAACTTGTCAACCTAGTCCTACTGCCCATACTATTCGGTGAATAGTATGGGCAGTAATTACTAGCAGTAGTTTCTACCTTAATTACTAGTACATAGTTTGTACCTTCAATTTCTATAAATATGATATTGTTAAGATACAATAAAGTTTGTTCATACTTACCTGGCAGATATATATATAGCTGTATTCTCTGAAGTCCGACAGAATTTCTAAAAACTTACGACACACATAGTGGGAGTAGGGTGGTTAGTACCCATTCCCGCCGCTGGGAGGCGGGTATCGGGAACCATTCCCATTTTCTATCAGATTTCTATCTCCACTGTCTCCTGAGGGGAGGTGGGTGGGTACTTAAAATATATATATCTGCCAGGTAAGTATGAACAAACTTTATTGTATCTTAACAATATCATTTTGTTCATGAAACTTACCTGTCAGATATATATATAGCTGAATCCCACCTTTGGCGGTGGGAGAGACAGAAAAGGATTTAGGAAACATATATATGTAGATGATTGACATCTTGGTTCTTTACCTGTTAGCATAGCTGACTTCGTGATTACTGTCACCCAAGCCTGCATCTGCTTCACTAGAGTTACCAACAAAGTAGAGACCTGTGTAGTTGGTGCGCTCTAGATGATCTGCCAACGGGGACGAGACCACAATGTCACTAGACCATGACCATACTCAAGAGGACAACGAGGCAAAACCACCACCTAAGTTCGCCTAACCAAATACTCCCCTATACCAAAGGCTAAAAGAAGGGAAGACCGCATTCGGCGGCCGACCCTACAACCATAAACATTACGAACATTAAAAACTCACCTACCCTTTTCTATGGGATAGGATGAGTGCTACCTCCTGCCCCCAAGATAGTGTCTGCGGTGACGTATGGTCCAAGAGAGTAACAGTTCTCATATGTCGTTCTGACCTCCCGTAAATAGTGCGAGGCGAACACCGAGTTACTTCTCCAAAAAGTGGCACTTAAAATATCTTAGAGAGCCATATTTTTCTGAAAGGCTATAGAAGTCGAAATAGCCCTTACTTCATGAGCGTTAACTTTTAAAAGCTTAAAGTCACTATCTTGACAATAAGAGTGTGCCTCCTTAATGGTGTTCCTCAAAAAGAATGCCAGTGCATTCTTAGACATGGGCATATTAGGCCTCTTAACCGAACAACATAAGTTCTCCGCAGAACCTCTACACTCCTTTGTCCTACGAAGATATTCTTTAAGAGCCCTAACAGGACACAGGACTCTTTCTGGCTCTTGACCAATGATTTCTGCCATACCTTTGATTTCGAACGTCTTAGGCCAAGGGTTGGAAGGGTTCTCATTCTTAGCCAGGAATGACATACTCAAAGAGCAGATTGCATTATGCCCTTTGAAGCCGACGTGTTTACTAATCGCCTGTATCTCGCTAACCCTCTTCGCCGTCGCCAGAGCAGTTAGGAATACAGTCTTCTTCGTCAAATCTCGCAAAGAGGCAGAGTAAATAGGTTCGAAGCGGCTTGACGTTAAAAACTTGAGAACCACGTCCAGATTCCACGAAGGCAACTTAGCCATCGGTACCTTGGTGGTCTCAAAAGATTTCAGTAGATCATGTAGGTCTTTATTATTAGCAAGGTCAAGACCTCTATGTCGAAAAACTACAGACAGACACTTCTGTCGCCTTTAATGTTGACACTCGTCGAGCTTCAAATCTCGTCTGAGATAAAGAAGGAAGTCGGCGATCTGGCTCACAGAGGTCGTGGTAGAGGAAACTCCTTTCTTCCTACACCAGCTCCTAAAAGCTGCCCACTTCGACTGGTAAACCGCGATTGACGAAGGTCTTCTCGCGGTGGCGATAGCTTTAGCCACAGGTTTCGAAAAACCTCTCGCTCTGGCCAACTTCTGGATAGTCTGAACATAGTCAGACTCAGAGCGGAGAGGTTTTTGTGGTACCTCTCAAAGTGGGGCTGTTTGAGTAGATCTCTCCTTAACGGAAGAGATCTCGGAAAATCCACCAAGTAGGACATCACCTCTGTGAACCAGATCGCTGCAGGCCAAAAGGGGGCGATTAACGTCCAACCTCGGCACTCCGAAGCTGTGAACTTTCTCATCACTTCCCCCAGAATCTTGAAGGGGGAAATGCGTAGAGGTCTAGTTCCCGTCCAATCCCATAACAGGGCGGCGTCCACTGCTACGCCCCCGGATCGAGAACTGGGGAGCAGTAAAGAGGAAGTCTCCCGTCCGTGCGGTTGCAGAAACATCCACCAAGGGGCGTCCCAAAGACTCCACAGCTCCTGGCATACGTCCTGATTGAGGGTCCACTCTGTCGGCAGCAACTGACCTTGTCGACTGAGGAGATCTGCCCGGACGTTCTCGACTCCGGCAATGAACCTTGTCAAGATCGTGATCTCTCTTGCCTTCGCCCAAATCAGAATTTCCTTCGCTAGAGCGAACAAGGAGCGAGAGTGAGTTCCTCCTTGTTTCTTCAAGTATGCCAGGGCTGTGGTATTGTCCGAGTTGACTTGAACTACTCGACGGGAAGACTTTGTCCTGAAAGAACTGGAGCGCTAATTGAACCGCTGCCAGCTCCTTGAAGTTGATGTGCCAGGCTACCTGTTCCCCGCCCCTCTCCAGGTGCCTGACACTTCCTCCCCCCTAGTGTTTGCTCCCCACCCCGTGGATGACGCGTCGGAGAACAACACTAGGTCGGGGTTCCGAAGCTTGAGGGATATGCCCTCTGAGAGCTTTAAACGGATCGAGCCACCATCTTAGATGGCTCTTCACCTCTTCTGAGATGGTTAGGATCATATCGAAGTTGTCCTTCTCTGTCCAATTGTCCGACAGGAAGAACTGAAGAGGTCGGAGATGTAGCCTCCCCGGGAGGGAAACAATCTTCTCCAGCGAGGAAATGGTCCCCAGCAGACTCATCCATTCCCTCACCGAGCATGAATCCTTCCCCTAGAAAGGCTGACACTTTCTCTATGCCTTGTTGCTGATGTTCCCTGGGGGCGGGAAAAAACAAAAAGCCCGAAAAGCCACTGAATCCATCTGAATCCCCAGATACACGATGGACTGTGTTGGGGGCTTCAGATGTGACTTTTCGAAGTTCACCAGAAGTCCCAGGGACGCAGCTAAAGACAGAGTCGTTTTCAGGTCCTCCGGCCAGGCAGCCAGGGTCTGCGAAGAAGCTCGATGAGCCAGTCGTCCAAGTAGAGCGAGATCCTGATGTTGGAAAGATGGAGCCACCTCGCCACATTCTTCATCAAGATGGTGAACACAAATGGGGCTGTACTCAGACCGAAACAGAGAGCCCTGAACTGAAACACTTTCCTTTCAGGACGAACCGAAGGTACTTCATAGACTGGGGGTGTATCGGGACGTGAAAGTATGCGTCCTGAAGATCGAGTGATACCATCCAATCCCCCGGTCTTAAGGCCCCCCAGAACTGACTGAGGTGTCTCCATCTTGAACTTTTGCTTTTTTATAAAGAGGTTCAGACGACTTACGTCCAAGACTGGCCGCCACCCTCCCGAGTGTTTTGGAACAAGAAACAATCTGTTGTAAAATCCTGGCGTAGCCAGTCTAAGACCTGTTCCACTGCTCGTTTCTCGAGCATCTGCTCGAGCAGATCGAAAAGAATCCTTTGCTTTTCTTGAGGATACGACGGGGACAAGTCCCTGGGAGTGGAAGTCAGAGGGGGAGGCTTTACGAACGGAATCTTGTACCCTTCTCTATGATGTTGAGAGACCAGGTGTTCTGCTCTCTTTCTCTCCAGGCTCCTCCAAACAACTGAAGCCTGGCTCCTACCGGTGACTGAAGGCACGCATTCTCACTTCTTGCCCCTGGACTTAGCCGGGGCTCTACCTCTAGGAAGACCTCTTCCTCGGGATACAGATCTAGCTGAAGATCCTCCACGAAAGGGCTTCTGCTTCTTAAAAGACTGAACTCCTGAAGACGTGGAAGGGACAGCAGGATGTCTCGACGACTGCGTCAAAAGGTCTTGAGTGGCTTTCTCCTGCAGACTTACTGCCAGATCCTTCACCAAAGCCTGGGGGAGATGACTCGAGAACGGCGCATACAAAAGTTCTGTTCTTCTGTGCGGGAGAGACAGGACTTAGCCGCAAAATTACAATACAGCGATCTCTTCTTCAACACGCCTGCTGAAAAATGAGATGCTAATTCCTCTGAGCCATCCCTGACGGCCGTGTCCCCATGCATGACAAAACACTGGACAGCTCCCCCAAGCTGATCGAATCTGGCTTACGACTGGTTGTCTAGCACTCCGAGACACCAGTCTAATAAGTTAAATACTTCTAAGGATCTAAACAGACCCTTCAACAGATGATCCATCTCTGACGTAGTCCCGACACCTTCGCTGAGGCTAACAGAGCTCTTCTTGAGGCATATACAACGCTGGCGAAATCTCCCTGTGCTGACGTCGGAACCTTCAAACCTAACTCCTCACCGGTTTCATACCACATCCCTGCCTCACCGCTAAGCCTAGACGGAGGCAGGGCGAAAGTGGTGCTTCCTTTAGCTTTCCTAGTCTCCATCCAAGTGTTAACTTTCCGGAAAGCCCTCTTGGTAGACAAAGACGTTTTCATCTTAACAAACCCTGGTGTCTTCTTAGCTTTCGACGACGAAAACTGCGATGGAGGAGAAGGAGGAGCAGAAGGAAGGAAGGTATCTCCAAAAGAATCACGGAGCAGCCGAGCCAAAACTTGATAGTCTGAAGAAGACGACGTCGAGGGTTGTTCTTCATCAACCTCCTCCGAAGAACAGCTCAATTCCCCTTCTTCCTTACCCGAGTTAAACTCCGAAGAAAGAGGTAGAAGACCTTTCACTCCAAGTCTCCTATCAGACCGATGACGAGAAGAAGAGGGTAACGTATCCTTAACAGAATCGTTAGCCGATACAGGAACAGCAATCACAACTTGAGTAGAACGCGAAGTAGAAGGAAGACGTGTAGCGTCATCTAAAGACTCGGGAACAACGTCCGATCGAGAGCGAACTTCCGTACTCGCGTCCAAGACGCTCTTACGATGATGTCTATTAGCGTCCATCGGAGCGTCTAACCTAGCGTCCCTCCGAGCATCCAACGAAGCGTCCAAATCAGCGTCCAACTGAGCGTCCCTCCTAGCGTCCCTCGAAGCGTCTCTACGATCGTCCCGCGAAGAGACAGGAATTGACACTTGACGAGCGTCCCGATGAACGTCAACACAAGCATGACGAAGCGGAGCGGTGCGTACCAAATTCCGTCCGTTAGAAACTAAAGCATCTTCATCAGAAACGTCGATGTCGGAACGCCGAGCGTCCTCACGTCGAGAAGAGAGGGCAGAATGAAGAAACCTCTCTCTCTCCTGACGTTTACTTCCACCTCTAGACGAACGCTGGGGAGAACGAAGTCTAGACGACGAAATACCATGAAACGGGGACGAAAGACGAGCAGGCGGAGAAGACTGTCTTGATCTCTTGATCGGAAGTCTATCGTCCTTCTTACGGCCAGGAAACCGTTTCTTTCCTTCTGCTTAAGTAAAGCATCCAGTTGTCGCTGCATAGCAAGGATTATCTCCGTCTGCGAAGGATCTATACGAGGAGAAGAGCCATGCCTGCGAGAAGGTGAGGGGCGAGGGGACGCCTTCTTCCGTCTCCCAGGAACAGCCTTTGCTCTAGAGCGACTGGGGCGCTCAAAGACGTCATCATCGGAAGACGACCTAGCCTTCTTCTGGGGCGGAAAGGACACGCTTTCCGGAGAAGAATGCCAATCAGACAAAGCATGACATGAAGCGTCCTGATCTTGAAACGTCCTCTTCAAAGGTCGCGAATCCGAACGAGATTCCCACCCCTTGCGCGGGGAGGACGCGTCGGAAGACAAGAAATGACAATTTGTCCAAAATTGCATTTTTCCTAACTATACAAACCTGAGGTCCTTTTACAATAGGAAGGTACTAGCGGCAGCTGGATAGGTCGTAAGCTTTCGAACAAGGGGTTCGGTAGTTAACTGCTTGTCCGACAGGCGCGCGCGCGCGACTGGGAGGTAAACAAATCACTTTTGCTTTTGGCCCAAGCAAAAATGACAATTTGTCGAAAATTGCATTTTTCCTAACTATACAAACCTGAGGTCCTTTAACAATAGGAAGGTAACTAGCGGCAGCTGGGACGGTCGTAAGCTTCGAACAAGGGGAGAACGGTAGTTAACTGCTTGTCCGATCGTGCGCGGGCAGCCGAGAGGTGAAGAATCACTTTTGCTTAGGCCCATGCAAAAAGTTGCAGAGTGAGGGGTGGCATGAGGTGGGATATATGTAAAGGACCTCAGGTTTGTATAGTTAGAAAAATGCAATTTTCGACAAATTGTCATTTGTTCCGATACGTTAATACAAACCCTCGGTCCTTTAACAATAGGAAGATCACTTCTTGGTGGGAGGAATCTGAGTCTTTTTTGGTGAACAGACTGGTGTTCGTCCAACCCTGGAGTGCCTCCCTGGTCGTAAGAGCAAGGGAGGGATCCAAACCTCTGTCCGATGATGGGGTTGTTGCACCGCAGGATCAATGGTCAGACCTCTGGGCCAAGTACTAAGAGAGAGGCAAGCGTATCTCTTCGTACCAGCAAGCAAGAACTTGTTCCTGTTTGCAAGAGACAATCATAAAATGATGGGTTTGTCTCAATTTGGCATCCACTTCCTCCCCCTTGTTGGAGGAAGTGGTGGATATTTACTCCTATCCCTACTGAAAGGGATAGGATGGTGCTCTATTGAGTAGCTCACCTGCATCTCGTCCTTACCCACCCGCAGGGTGACGACCCGTGTCCCTCTACCCAAAGGTAGAGGGAAGAAAAAGATGGGAAGAGGAGCCAGTCACACTCTCATTCCTCATCCATTCTTACGGTCACCACCAGGACTCGATGCTGTTCAGCCTGCGAGGGTCTGGGTTAACTACACAACGTGTTGAGCAACCACCCGGTTCCCAAGGAAAAGATCCAAGGAACTGTGGGCAATATCCTGAAGGTAGAAGGAGGTGCATGCGGTCCGGTTGGACCAGGCGCCTGCCTTCATTACCTGCGCCACGGAGAAGTTCTTGCGGAACGCGAGAGAATGATGAAGAGGCGTCCACACTCATCCTGGGTGTCGAGTTTCTTCCAGCCAGCTCCGTCGCACCTTCACAGGACAAAGCACATAGCCTTCGTATCGGAGGCGGTGACGTCCATTAGGGAGGGTATTGTGAAGGGGACTCGAACAATCGTCAGTTACCGAAGGGTTCTGAGTCTTCGCTACGAAGATCGGTACGAAATCGAGCGTCACAAATCCCCATCCCTTTGTGCTTGACTTCTCAAAAGAAGTCATGCAGTTACCTAAGACGAAAAGAAGGGAATAGTCGTATGACCTACCCTCTTCTCGACTTTGGTTATGTACAGTACTCATACTGACAAGCTATTAAGACGAAGTAATGATTGCTCTGGAACAACCGAACTAAGTCCATAGCATAGTTCGTAACTGACTCGGGGCGCTCTGACAGCTGCCGACTGACTGGTTCGGAATCAGTAGAGGCAAGTTGTCCAAGCATCCGGGTAAGTCACGTGACCTTCGCCCTTTAAAGAGTTATGCTGAGAGACAAAACTAATAAAATATTTGTTAGTCACCGATGCCCGGACGGCGCGGCGATGATTCTCTTAATGCATAAGCTCAAAAGGCGAAAGTCAATTGCCTTCAAAAGACCGAGGTCCCTGATGGCAAGAAAATTCTCAATAGACGTTGAATCTCAGCTTAAGGAGAACAACACTATGTGACGTTGAAGACGAAGGTAGCAATGAATGCAACCTACGTCTTCCAGCTGAATCGAGAGAAGGAATCTCAAGATTCTAAACCTGTGCTTACAAATGACTGAAAACGCTAACCGCCGATTTCATTGCTGTCCGTTGTGCAATGAAAGCGGGGCGTTCTTCAGTAATGAAACACAGGGGTGAGCCGCTTGAAGAACTGCTTCTCATGGGCTGAACGTTTGGAAGTAGAGCTGGCAGGTGTGGGAGTAGGCGATGTCTTTCAATACATCTGGCTAATCCGGGGTGAACAATGAACAATTGTACACCTCCGAATACAAGATATTTTGAGGACAAACTCAGATTCCGCAAAAATCATTCGCATTATCGGGATACGATGCCAGCAAGAGACTATTACAGAATTCTGTTACCGTGCGGTAACAGAAAGATGAGAGTCGAATAGATATCTCTGTTTAAAATTCTCGCAATACCGAAGACGATGAATACTAGCGTTTCTCAGCAGTAGATGGTCATTTCATGTATGCGAGAATCCGTTAATCAGAGACTTAAGTCCGTGATTGTTGGGCAGAGATACGGTTGTTATTCAATCAAAGCAGGTGAGAAAGACATAAACAACCGTCTATCTCAAAGCGGCAGCTGATACTGAAATGCCTCGGGCAATTCAATACGCAGTAGCTGTCGCTGACTCGTCATCCTGAGTTGCCAAGTAATCCTTTCCACGAAGGAATGCGTTCGGCTAGAACCACCGAGCATAAAAAAAGATATGCTCGAGCAATTATATTTTAAGCGAAACGAATTTCGGTAAATATAAAAGCTTAATGGTGTTGTTGTGACAACACCATAAGTATATAAAATTGAAACTGGAAACTCCTGGGAGGTTGCAGGCAACCCGGGTTGCAGTTCAATTAGAATACTTTTTTGTCTAAGTCGCAATCCTAGAATAACCAGGATATGCGCCTACCCCTCGGACCATTCAACTGCTTAGCAGAATCATGTCGCGAGGTTAATATACGTAGTATATTTGTAGGCCTTCTGAACAACGATCTCCATCCTAAATTCTTTCCTTCAAGAAAACAAAATAAGGATGGAGATCGACCACCTTCGTTCTCTATTAAAGAGAGTGAAGGAGAAGTCTTCCTCGAAGGAAAGCTTCAATGGTGAACAGAATACTAAGACGATAGTTTCCAGCCAAACTGGATATTCCCGTCCGTTCTTCTCTATTCCAGGTTGGTCGCCTACTGTGAGATAGTCTTCTTTCAGCAGCAGTCTTCTTCCTAATGCTAGAAATTCCAGGAATTCGAGCATAGGCGAGGTTTCCCGATTACGTGTAACATATCCGGGGCGGGATTCTCGTCTCGCTCACTTGGACCGTGGTCTCGCCTAAGTGTTTGGAGATCGTAAGAAACTCTAACACTCTGAATGCGCTAGAAATTCCGTAGAATTCTAAGCAGTCTGCGAAACCCCCACCGAATTCGTCAAACGATATCGGCTGGTGGTCCTCTCGATTCCCGTAAGAAATCGAGAATGGGGCAGGATCCCTCCTCAACAACCGGGGCTTACGTCAGGTAGGACCCGAAGGTCCCCCCTGGTAGCGCAGTCCCCAACGTGGGATCCTACAGAGAAATCTCTGTAGGATCCTTCCCCTTTCACTCGTAGCCGTAAGGAGAGGGAGGGAATGGGGAGGAATTGGATACTCGCTCGCCTTCCCAGTGGAACTAGCAGTTGGAGAAGAGTAGGAGCAGCCATCGCCTTGCGGCGATGGCCTCTCAGAGTCTGGGAAAACGTATCGTCAGGAGAAAACGTTTTCCCCGAGGAGGGTTACGAACTCTCACGTAGTAAGGTAAGGTCTGCCGCCACTGTGAACGTCGTCTGGGTGGGGCTGATCGACACCTGACAGGAGAGAGCCGATACCGTCCTCCGACTCATTCCATCCTCGTCGAGGTCGAAAACCTCTCAGGAGGACCGAAGGAGTATTAAATACGGTGTCCGAAGACACGTAGAAAACGCCGCTGTCGCAGTAGAGGAGGTGGAAGTAGCTTGATCGACCGGCCAGACTGAGAGAGCCTTCTTGTCCGGAGACGAGAGAGACTGGTTCAAGACAGAATAGGCAAGCTCCGATCGCGGCATACCCACCGTCGGTTTGGGTTCCCTCTCGGGCCCCAAAACGACTCGAGCAGAGACATGGGCTCTGCTGGTGGGAGCGGCGATCCTTCCCCCCGGTCGTTGTGCTGACGAATCAGTGCAATAACCTGGGTAACGTTACTCTGAATCTCGGAAGTTACAGCGTCGTTGAGGAGTAGGACCGTCTAGTCCTCCAACAAGAGCAGCTCCCAGGACCCTCCTCTTCAGAAGAAGGCCAGCACAGATCCCTGACGGTTGCCTCCAATCACTTGCGCGTACGTCCTGGTTGGGTTCCTAAGACCAACCTGGCACGTGCGGCGTCGTGACGGGATCGTGAGGCGGCATCTCTCACGATCACTCCTATATACCTCGCTCTTCCTGGCGTATGCCGAGGAAGTTGAAGGTATCGGAGAGACAGAACTGACGCTACCCCCTCTCCCCTGACGGTCGCCTCCAATCACTTGCGCGTACGTCCTGGTTGGTCCCTAAGACCATACGTGGCACGTGCGGCGTCGTGACGGATCGTGAGCGGCGCACCTCTCACGATCACTCCTAGCTACCTCGCTCTTCCGGTGTAGCCCGAGGAAGTTGAAAGGTAGTGGAGAGACAGACCTGACGCTCCCCCCCCCCGCTCGCTGGCAGGAACCAGCGTACGTGGGGGCTGCAGCCCGATCACCAACCCGCGGTGGGGATCGATCTGCAGGCCTGGCCGTGCCGCTCACCTGTGGCGAGCGGCTCGACTGAGCACGTCGACCCCGGTCCCGTGCGTCAGACGAGCTGCTGCTGGTCACCGTATCCGCCCGGTCCCTGTGGTAGCGGCGGTCAGGTGACCTGCAGAGCTCGCTTTCGCCGTGAGACCGGTGAGCGTCCTCGCGGCACGTCAAACCGCTGGTACCAGCCGAGGCTGGTACCGTCGGTCGAGGGGACCTGGGGGACCTCTTCCCAGCCTCAACCCAACCCGTGGCCGGTCAGAGACCGTCACGTCCACCCGAGGTACCGGCTGGTCGCTGCGAGAGCGGCCGCTGGCCTGGCGAGAGTCACCTGAGCGGCTCTCGACAGTCTTCTGCTCCGTGCCTCGGTCATGACGCTGAGCGAACTCAGGCGTCTTAACTTTGGCTGCACGGTCACCCGAAGGAGATCGTACACTCGGAACTTCTCGCGGACGAGAAACCGAGCCGGTACCTGGCTTAGCAGCAGAGCTGCCAAGACCAGGCGAGGGTGTACCAGCGGTAGCCAGCACACCCTTGGTACCCGTCTTCTTCTTCTTCTCAGAAGGGGAGACGGGCCCCGTTCCCGAAGGAACAGGAGGACCAGCCGAAGAACCCCCCCGTCACACCGGAATGTGACGAGCCCTTCGAAGTTCCCGAAGGAGTCTTCTTAGGGGGAATAAACAAAACCCGGTTACCAGCTGGTCGCTGCGAGAGCGGCCGCTGGCCTGGCGAGAGTCACCTGAGCGGTTCTCGCCAGCCTTCTGCTCCGTGCCGTGGTCTTGGCGCCGAGCGAACTCTGGCGCCGAAACTTTGGCTGCACGGTCTCCCGAGGGAGAGCGTACACTCGGGATCTCCCGCGAACGAGAGACCGAGCCGGAACCTGGCGTAGCGGCATTGCCGCTAGCACCAGGCGAGGAAGTACCAGAGCTAACCGATACTCCTCTGGTCCCCGTCTATCTCTTCCTTACGGAAGGGGAGACGGCCCCGCTCCCGAAGGAGCAGGAGGACCAGCAGAAGGACCCCCCGTCCCACCGGGGTGGGACGGGCCCTTAGAAGTTCTCGAGGAGACTTCTTAGGGGGGGGAGGCAGCCTTCTTCTTCTTCTTCGGCTTATGGGCCTTAGAAGTCGAAGGGGAAGAGGCAGCAACAGACAAGACGAAGATGACACCTTCCTCTTCTTCGTCAGCTCACGCAGGACAGTCGTCAGGTCCTCCATCCAGGCCGGAGTCGGGCCTATTGCCGAAGCAACACGGCCCGACTGCACCTGTCCGGAAGGACCTGGGACTGGGGAAGACACACCATGGGCAGGACCAGCATGGACAGGCGCAGGAACCAGGAGCGACAGGAACAGCAACCAGCTCAGGAGCGGCAGGAACAGCGGCAGCGGTAAACACAGAAGGGACAGCCAAGCCAGTAGCGGGAACCACATCAGCGACAGGTACGGGAGGCCCAGCCATCGCCTCGTAGAATCATCGGCAGCCAGCGTGGTACTGGCGGCCGGTCCAGGGGCGAGCTGCTGGAACAGCGAAAGTCTGGGGCAGGCAAACACGAAGAAAACACAGGCGGCGGCGGCATACCCCTCCTCGGTACGGCGGCGACCGGCCCTAGAAGCGGCAGACGGCGTCACCGACACAGCATGGGAGTGTAGACCAGCGGGGGGAAGCAGCATAAGCGGCCGTGAAGGTTGTAGTGGAGACCACTCCAAGGTCACCGCCCCAGACCTCGCTAGACTCTGCAGCAGATCGTGGATGCTAGGCACGCCCTGCAGCCGCAGTGGTCCATACCTGTCCAAGGTCGTCTCCCACGGCTGTAGCACCTGCGGTAGCACAGACAGATTAGTAAGAGGGGTTCCCTCACGCACGGGGGGGAGACATGCCCCACCCCGAACGGAAGGAAGACCCCAAAAACAAAATACGAGGAAGCTGAGCGGGGGGGCAGGAAAGAAAGACGAAGAATCGGATACCAAGGGAGTCGCGGGAGAGCTTTCCGACGACTTCCTGGCAGACCTTCGCTTCCCCTACCCCGCACAGCAGTGAAAAAGTAATATGAAAATGAAACAGAATACTGCCACTTTGCGATTCACTTCATAGAACTTAGAGGGAAAATCAATTCCCGGTAAGAGCGGAAACTGATCCATAATAATATGATGCTATCATAAATATATATGAAAATGAAACAATACTGCACTTGCTATTTTCACTTTCACAGCAATATATCGTAAGGATTAATTCCCGGTAAGAGCGGAAATTGATCCAAAATTAAATTTGATGCAATTAATAAATGAAAATGAAAAGAAAACTGCATTGCGAATCCACTTTCATTGCATTCTATTCATACAAAATAAGAGGCTCTTGCCGAGCGCAATCAAGCTCTCGGCAACGAACGCACAGGGCAAAAATATAATG